>NW_015176538.1:89562-115583 GCF_001447785.1 Gekko japonicus | reverse complement strand
CCATGAGCAAGGAGGGAAAGAGAGGAAACCGACCCCATGCTTACCATTAGGGTATTGCCCCTCCCCACAACCGGCATCAGGGGCAACGGAGCCCCACCCTGCAGACGGAAAATGGGAGGCAAGATCCTGTACTCCAGGATGTCTTGCCTGCCATAGCGGCCAGTTGCTCCCCCCACCGTCAGAGAGCTTGGGCTTACTGTTTTGTTTTTTAATCGGCAACTGAATATTACTATACCTGTATAGCAGTATAACATACATATCAAGTTCCTGAATCCCCAGTTCCCCTTTTCATTATGGAAATATGCCTTTTCCTTTACATCTCTGCAAAAGAAGGGGCTAGAGACATCACCCTGCCAACAAAGGTCCGCATGGTCAAGGCAATGGTATTCCCAGTAGTCATGTATGGCTGCGAGAGTTGGACTATAAGGAAGGCCGAGCGCCGAAGAATAGATTCTTTTGAACTATGGTGCTGGAGAAGACTCTTGAGAGTCCCTTGGACTGCAAGGAGATCAAATCAGTCAATCCTAAAAGAAATCAACCCTGACTGTTCCCTGGAAGGCCAGATACTGAAGCTGAAGCTCAAATACTTTGGCCACCCAATGAGAAGGGAGCACTCCCTGGAGAAGACCCTGATGCTGGGAAAGACTGAAGGTCAAAGAAGACGGGGACGGCAAAGGATGAGATGGTTAGACAGTGTCATCGATGCAACGAACATGAAATTGAGCAAACTTCAGAGGACGAGGATGGTGGAAGACAGGAGGGCCTGGCGTGATGTGGTCCATGGGGTCACGAAGAGTCAAATTCGACTGTGCGACTAAACAACAAAAAGAGACTTTAAAGAAAGAACGAAAGCCGGGAATTCAGAGAACCTGATATAACGCTATTCAATTGCTGATTTCAAAAAATTCCAAGCCCCCTCCCCAGTGGTAGCAGCAGGGGGGTAATGGCCCCCATGCCAGCCAAGTCTCGTGGGAGTCCAGGCACCTGCCATTTTCTGGCTATGGGGGCAGCCTCTGCTGTCTCCAACGCTGGCAGCCAGGGGAACCCTCCAAGTGTGGACAATACCTGCAGGGTAAGCCTGGGGCCAGTTTGGCCTTTCTCTTTGAAAATCTAAGAGGCCATGTCTACCCAACCATCTGGGAAGACAGACTCTAACAGTTGTTTTCTCTGACTCCTGTCCCTACTCCCGTACCTCCCAAAAACGTTCCCAAATTCTAGGAGATAAATCTCCATTATACCCACTTCAGCAGAGGTGACAGCTTCGAACCCTGACTGTTCCCTGGAAGGCCAGATAATGAAACTGAAGCTCAAATACTTTGGCCACCCAATGAGAAGGGAGCACTCACTGGAGAAGACCCTGATGCTGGGAAAGACTGAAGGTCAAAGAAGAAGGGGACGGCAAAGGATGAGATGGTTAAATTGATGCAACGAACGTGAAATTAAGCAAACTCCGGAGGATGGTGGAAGACAGGAGGGCCTGGCGTGATGTGGTCCATGGGGTCACGAAGAGTCAAATTCGACTGTGCGACTAAACAACAAAAAGAGAAAAGAAAGAAAGAAAGAAAGAAAGAAAGAAAGAAAGAAAGAAAGAAAGAAAGAAAGAAAGAAAGAAAGAAAGAAAGAAAGCCGGGAATTCAGAGAACCTGATATAACGCTATTCAATTGCTGATTTCAAAAAATTCCAAGCCCCCTCCCCAGTGGTAGCAGCAGGGGGGTAATGGCCCCCATGCCAGCCAAGTCTCGTGGGAGTCCAGGCACCTGCCATTTTCTGGCTATGGGGGCAGCCTCTGCTGTCTCCAACGCTGGCAGCCAGGGGAACCCTCCAAGTGTGGACAATACCTGCAGGGTAAGCCTGGGGCCAGTTTGGCCTTTCTCTTTGAAAATCTAAGAGGCCATGTCTACCCAACCATCTGGGAAGACAGACCTTAACAGTTGTTTTCTCTGACTCCTGTCCCTACTCCCGTACCTCCCAAAAACGTTCCCAAATTCTAGGAGATAAATCTCCATTATACCCACTTCAGCAGAGGTGACAGCTTCGACTTGAAAGAAACCACTTTCCCAAAAGGTGAGGCAACCTGGTGGCTCTCCTCCTTTGACAATGGAAAACATCACCTGGCATTCAACTGGCAGGCAGGAGTGCCATCAGGAAGAAAAAAAAACAGCTGAAGAGGAAGGAACTCACCTGGCACCTTTGCTGAACGAGATCTCACTACAGATTATGGAAAACAAGAGGAGCAACTGTATTCCCATCATCCCCAGTACTGTTCTCAGTTACCATCACCACAGATGCCTGGATCTGCTCCACTCCAGTCCTTTGCCTCAGGTGCCGCTCAGACTACCTGTTCAGGAGGAAACTGCTCCTTCCAGTTCAGTCCCCGGGCCGCTCCCACAGGCGTGCAGGTGACCAAGACCTTTCATGGCCTCTCATTTTCTGAAACACAGCTGGGGATCTTAGAGTCCCAGCCCTTCAGCATCATGAGGGATCTTACCTTCTTTCTTCATGTGTCCCTTTCCAGAGAAAGGCTCCGACAGGAGCAGACAGGTACGGGACGGGAATGGCATCTCAGTTGTGTCCATGTCCGTGATAGTAAGGGCTCTCTTCTGGTCAAGCAGGCTTAAGGCTTTCTGGCAAAAGCGAACTCCAGCACCACAGGGGGCAGTATTTTGAGCCTCAGAGGCCACTGTGCAATGCATGGACAAATCAGGCAAGAGACAGAGGGAGGGGGCTCTGTGGCTCTGTGGCAGAGCCTCTCTCTTGCATGCAGAAGGTCAGTCCTTGGCATCTCCAGTCACAAGAACTTGGCAGCAGTGTTCCCTCTAAGATGAGTGAGGGTGAGCTAGCTCACAGTTTTTTAGCCTCCGGCACACACATTTGTTGCCTCAGCTCAGGAAGGGAGGGCTCCAGAGCAAACTGATTTATGCAGCAGCCAAATCGCCTGCTCACAACTTGAATGCCAGTAGCTCACAAAGTAGAATTTTTGCTCACAAGACTCCACAGCTTAGAGGGAGCATTGCTCGGCAGTAGATGATGTGAAAGACCTCAACGTGAGACCATGGAAAGCCACTGCCAGTCTGAGTAGGCCATACTGGCCTTCATGGACTAATGGTCTGATTCAGTACAAGGCAGCTCCATGAGAGGGAATACTCCGTGTGTGTCTCTGGGAAGCTGCTAAGTAGGTCCCGGGATGGTGCAGCTCTCAGTCCCTGAGAAGCAGCAACCTGTAAAGCCATCTGTTGTTGATGTGGCTTTTCCAGATACCCCTTACTGAGGGTCTCCAGCTCTGGGTTGGGAGAGGTCTGAAGATTTTGGAGGTGGAGCACAAGGGGGGCAGGGTTTGGTTTGGGGAAGGGAGGGGAGGGACTTCAATGGGGTCTAATGCCATAGAGTCCGCCTTCCAGAGCGGCCATTTTCTCTAAGTCAATTGATCTCTGTAGTCTGGAGACCAGTTGTAATAGTGGGAGTACGTACTCCAGCCACCACCTGGGGGTTGGCATCCTTACCCTTCCCAAGGTTCTCCTTCTGCAGGGGTCATTTCCTGCGGGAGCGCACAGGAGCGGAGCTCCGGCAGTAAAGAGCCAAGGGGGCGGGCACATGCAACAAGCCCCGCCCCCTGCTCCCAGCAGCCCTCAGTCAGAGCAAGAAGCAGCCAGGTAAGTTGCAGAGCCCCCCCCCGCCCCCTTCGGTCCAAAACAGTCCAGTGGCACCTTTGAGACCAAGTTTTATTCAGGTACAAGCTCTCCCTTCTCTGCGAGGAAAAGATCTGCTAATAGCTAGCAATCCAAAACAGTCCAGTGGAGCCTGAGCGGTGGGTGTTGCCTTCTGACACACTTCCGGTGATGTCAGGGGGTGTAGCATATACAAATAAGGTATGCTAATGAGTTATGCTAATGAGCTCCTGCACCTCTTTTTCTACGAAATGACCCCTGTCCTTCTGTAACTGTCAGCTGAGATGGCACAAAAACTGGGCTCCAAATTCACAAAAAAAGGGGGGGGGAAATGTTCTCCAATAGTTTGTCAAGACATGATAAAGCCCCTCAGGACCGTCCTGCCCTTAGAAAATAATGGCTTTTCAAAAGACCACCATCAAAAATACCCCTGCGCAGAAACTGAATGCCTATTCACATGGCCCCTGAGTCTCATGCAACAATTTCTGTCTTTGAAAGAACCATCTTCCTGTTGCCCAACATGATCACCTTTTCCCTGGGAAGTGAAGATGAACTTGCTAAGCTGGCCTGTAGCTGCAGTGGGGCTAATGGGGGCTCCGCCCCCTTCTTTAAAGGGCCAGCCCCCTTTCTTAAAAAGCCACCCACTTCTTCCCAAAAGCATTTAAAGGGATCCTTTAAATGCTTTTGAGAAGAAGCGGGGGCAGCAGGCGCCCCTCTCCCTCCCCTCATGCCAATTTAAAGGGCCCTTCAGCTGATTGGCGGGGAGCACATGGCCCGTCGATCAGCTGGACGGCCCTTTAAATCTTGCAGGAGGAAAGGAAGAGGGGCCCACGGCACCCCCTTCATAATGGAAAATAATGGCAGCTCCACCAGAAAAAAAATTTGCCCTACAAGCCACAAAATCCTGGCTACAGGCCTGCTGCTAAGGGAAGACCAATCTCTTGCAACCTGAGAATTTGCCATGAGAAATAAGCAACGTTTCTTATTCTAGATTCAAGAATAGCATGACAAATTGCTATTCTGCCAGAGCCAAGTAGCCTGGGAGGCATTTTGCTGTATTCTAAAGATAGATTAAAGTACTCCCCCATGACACTGGTTGCTGCTGGGCTATACATGTCAGACTGCCGGCAGAGGAGGCAATGTTTAAATGCTCCTCACCCAAAGTACTCCTTATCTATAAAAACTAGTATAGCGGGGAAAAGACCAATCACTGGGCTAAATCAAAAGATAAGAACCCTCAGATAATTTGGTTGTAAGGAGCAGAAGCATACACCCTTACAACCCATAGATCTTCTTAAGACCACTTGTGTGGTTGCTTCAGTCCAAATCCTGTCCTTTGTGAGACACAGAGATACAACTGAGAAGCTGCAGTTCAAGTTTCTTTGACATCTTAATACACCACACAAGTCCACGAGTATGGCAGAAAGTGCAGCATTCCTAAAAGAAAACCCTCTGGTGGTTCATCTTCATTCTCCTCTCAGAAGAGACTTCCCTGCCTCAGTCTGTCTCAGAGGCCTCGCCACGCTTCAAACCAGGAAGCATCACAGATTTTCCATTCAGGTTTTGAAACCGTCCCGGGACACACCACCAAGTTCCTCTTTCCACCAGTAGCTCAGCTCTGGTGGAATAGAACACACCTAATGTTCCCAGTTCTGATGCTCCTAGTAATATAACACCCCTTTCAATACAAGACTGAGGATGAACAGGCGCTTTCACCAGCAACCTCACATAACAATGAATTCCTTATCCAGAGTCGTCACAGCAAGACTCTTCTCAAGAGGACAGAAAATCAGGATCCGTTCACTGACAACTGAAGTCAAAGGCTGATTTTGCACTAGAGCTGCCTCGATGTTGCGCCACCATTTGCCCCGATACTATTGGTCAATTTCACACCCGAAGCCACGGGGCTGCATTTTGACTCGTGGCTTCGCCCGATTTCCCCCGCAGTTTCGTGATCCTGTTTTTTGAGGATCACGAAACTGCGGAGGAAATCGGGCAAAGCCGTGGGTCAAATGCAGCCCCGTGGCTTCAGGTGTGAAATTGACCAATAGTATCGGGGCACACGGCAGGGCAACATCGAGGCAGCTCTAGTGCGAAATCAGCCATTGAGGTCACACATCCTCAGCTGAACAGCACGGGATAAGAGTTTCAGGCATAAAGATTTGCCAACTCCACATCCACATTCAGAGATCCGAACCTCTACTACTCAGAGTCTCTTTGTACATGTTCCTCCCTTGACAAAAGCCATCTGAAGACTTGAAACAGCAAGCAGAGCTCTTCCTCAGGGCCCTGCATTGGTCCACAAACATCTGTTTTTAGGAACTTGTTCAATTTTCTAAAGAACGACTTCAAAGTTCTAATGCTGGGACCTTACTAGGAGCCCCTTAGTTTTCATCTACCCATCCAAAGATTTAAGACATGGAGAAGAGCCCCTCTATTTTAACCTCAAGCGAATGCCCTCACAGGGATCAAAATGCTATCACCTGATGTTCACCAAGTCATTCGTGCAAGGAGGTAAGTAAGAATGCTGTGCAGATAAGCAGTTCTGAAAGCCTAGAACACTTTCATGTCAAGCCCATGAGAAATAGTTTACCATGCTTACCTTCTGGCATCCCCAGGGCTATTTACATCGAAAGTCACTTCTGTTAACCTATTGCTGAGTCCCTTTCCTTCATTAGCCCCCATCCCAACACCTACCTGGAAACTGGAAGTCCTCATGGCCTTATCGAAGTCCCTTCCAAGCCACTGAGTTATTTTCCCCAGTTCCTACTGGTTATGTGGGACCTATCAATTAGTACTCTTTGGTGTTTCACAGTAGCATCCCCAAACTCAATCTTTATTCACAAAAACCCCTCTATTGTCACAGCCAAGCTGTTAATTTCCCCTTCCTTTTGGCTGGAACTCTGTCCAGCCTAGGGGAGGAATACATTATACATTGGCAGGGGTCTACAGGGTCAGATTCATCAGAATTTTCTTTTCAGGGAGACCTAGGGTTTCCAGAAGCTCTCTATCAGACTGGCTGAAGGTCAAAGCAGTCTCCTCGGACACCAAGGAATGACTGCTTTGCTCAGGAGGTCATGACTTCAGCGACTTGCTGATGGGAACCCCTTCATGAGGAAATATGCAGGACTTCCTCCTGATTCTCCATCCACTCAGCAATTTGACACAGAAAAATGAATGTCAATTCTTGTTCTCGGATCCTCCAGAATATTCTGTCCCTATTGTCCTTTGAATCTGTACTGTACTAACATGATCTCGGTCTTTTCTACATCTTACAGAATGCTAATTGTTCTACCTTTTAAGAGTAAATATTTTCCAATTATCTTTGATAAATTTCTGCTGTAATTGAACGGGGGAAACCCTACTATTCTTACACAATTCCACATGTACTTTTTCTTTTGTTCTTCTGGTCCTTTCTTTTCTTTTCCTTGAAATCTCATCTGAGGAGAAATGCATGACCACTCCCCAATATAATCCTAACATACTTGAGTCAAAGGTTGGAGGGGACTTTCCACTTCAGACTGATTGTCCTCCTTCCACTGGACACAAAATAATAAATTCTGTGACGAGTTGTAAAGAAGGGAGTCAGTGAGGAAGGAGTATATAACAGGAAACATAATAAAAGAACCAGAAAGTAGAAAATACATGTATTGTTCAAGGTCCCTTTCATACTGGCTCTTTAACCTGCTTTGGCTTCTGAGGGCAGAAATTTGTTTTAATGATTTCATATGCATAAAAAGGCAAACGATGTCGTCCCATCTTTTATGTATGGTTGACCATTAAAAAAAAACAAACATGTTTCCTTTCAAGCTTTTTGTAAAATTTGCACTTTTGAAGTGCAGCAGACTGTAATTCAAAATGCCTGCTGCTCTTGGAAATGTACTGCCTCTCCTTTTCCCGCCTTTTTTTCTTCACCCGGTTTGTCTGCCTTTGTTCTTTAAAAAAAAAAACTTTTAAAGATTATCGATATATCACAACTTCATCCATCAGAAGAAGGGAAAGGATTTGATTAGTTGCTGTAGATTTTCCGGGATGTGGCGCCGTGGTCTTGGCATTGTAGAAACTGACGTTTTGCCAGTAACTGTGACTGGCATCCTCAGAGGTATAAACACAGAAAGATGGAATACTCTCTGTGTCAAGGTGAGAAGAAAATGGTAGGCAGTAAATTTATATCTACTCCAGAAGGTGGGTAGGGCTGAGTCATTGTCTTGTAGGAGTTCCCCTGGCTATGGACATGCTAATGGAGGAGCTTTCCTGAGGAGGTTCTTTTGTTTCCTGAGGAGGTTTCCTGTACAACCTCCTCAGGAAGCAGGAAACCTCCTCAGGAAACAAAAGAACCTCCTCAGGAAAGCTCCTCCATTAGCATGTCCGTAGCCTGGGGAACTCCTACAAGACAATGACTCAGCCCTACCCACCTTCTGGAGTAGATATAAATTTACTGCCTACCATTTTCTTCTCACCTGGACACAGAGAGTATTCCATCTTTCTGTGTTTATACCTCTGAGGATGCCAGTCACAGTTACTGGCAAAATGTCAGTTTCTACAATGCCAAGACCACGGCCACACATCCCATAAAATCTACAGCAACTAATGAAATCCGGCCGTGAAAACCTTCAACAACATATTGAAAGGATTTGAGTTCCCAAATCAGCAAACACAGACTGCCGTTGCCCCTTAATCACTAGTTAAACCTCAAGTAGCTGTCTTTTTTGCCTCAGTGTTTTTGTAATTCAGTCAGTGCACAAACTGAAGACTTCCCCTCTGTGAATCAGGCAAAGTTGTTGGCTAAAATGAGCACCTAATTGCCTGTTAATGATTCACTGGGTGTTTGAGATGTTTGTTTAGTTAGCCACCTTGCTTCCCTTTCAAATGGTAATGAATAGGAACCCTTGCTTGTTGCAGTCCTTCTAAGGAATCATTCAGCGTGCCATAATCGTGCTTAAAATAACGGTATATCAATGAAGTATAGAAAGGAGGGAGAAAAGCAGATGCTGCAGAAGAACACGGCGCTATGTGAAGTACATAAAACTTTTTTGCGCATTTCATAAATGAACTGGATTGCCGTCTGAAAGAAATGTGATAGAAACATTCCCACCTCGGTTTAGGGGAGAGACTGATACAAATCAGGGTAAGGTCACAGTATGAAAGGGATCTTGGAAAAGTCCACAACATGTTTTAATACAGCCAAATAAGCTACAAACTGTGCAACCAGCTAAAATCTCAAACAACAAGCTGGTTCCAGCAAATTTGCCCACTATTTTTTTTTCAAGTGCCTCCTACCCTATTAATATCTTTCCTCTGGGGTAGAAAGAGAGGGATTTTCTCATATTAATATCCACATCTACTGAACAACAAATGGATTATATACTGATGATAGACAAACAAGCAGGCGTGTATCCTACCGCTGCCCTAGCTTCTTCCATCAGAAGAGGCTGGGCTGAGTGAAGCAATACAATGTAACCCAAAGTATTTAGCCGTATCTTAATGCCAGCTTCAGATGCATTAGTGTGTTTTCATACATCTGTTGCTTTGACGTAACAACAGCATTTGTGGATAGACATTTCAGAGGGCCAGATAAGCCCACAGTCCCCGACAGAACAGACTCTTCTGGGACAACATGCTCTTTTACGAGAAAATCCCTGGTTGAGTCAACTAGCTCATGTCCCATGTTAAGAATGCAAATATGTGCAGAACCCCATGAATGAGAGGCATAAAACTTTTTAAATAGGCGTATCAGACTCTACCTGCTTTTTTGACGGATCTCGCTTTCAATGTAGCCAGGTGGGATTTTCAGCCAATCTATCGGATTTATAATTTGCCGGCTCAGAGGGAGAAGGGGCAGATCTGCTTTACGGAGTTCACTCATCTCTTTGGAAGAGTACATTCTTCCTGTACCAAATTTAAAAAGCACCAAGAACATTTCCATAAGCTACAGCGCCTGTACTTGCAGAAGCAAGGAGTCAAATTCACCCCTCAACATTTACCACCCCTCTGCTGTACCACTGGTATGTCATGATCTTTTGGAATGACCCCCAAGTGAACAGATCTGCATGTTTCATTGCCTCCACCCCATCCATTACAACTGGCTTGAGCCTAAAATATGTACTTGCATACAATGCAAGGCCTCTTACAGAAGACCCTTTATGGCAGGGCCCTGAAAACTATCGGGCATTACACCTGGGACAGAGTATGCTCCTCAGAAATGAACAGTAAGCGGGACAAGTAATACCTGTGTCACACTGCTGGATAATCCCTTCCTCAAGGTATCTGTCATGCACCTCCTTTAACAAGGGATCACATAAAGGTGGCATTGAAACCTGTCAAGACACAGTTGTTAAGGTCATAATTCTGCACTTTAAGAACTGTTTCCCATCCCTTCATCAAGTGAGGGAGCCTTTTATTTCGCTATATTTGGTTTGATCCTATGTGAGTTTTCCACTTGCACTGGAGCTCTTTTAAAGCAACGGACGTAAGACTGCGGTAAGCGACTCGCATTGTCCATCTTATTGTATCCCCGTGTACATTTCCACTTGCACAAGATCACGGTGAGTTTTGCCCTGACCTGGGTAGCCCAGGCAACACCAATCTTATCAGAACTCGGACAAGCAGAGCCGACCCTGGTAAGTACTTGGATGGGAGACCTCCAAGGAATACCAGGGCCAGGGCGCAGCGGCAGGCAATAGCAGGCCACCGCTCTGAAACGTCCAAGCCCCATTAGGGGTCTCCAGGAGTCAACCATGATTTCTAGGCACACACACACACATACACACACAAAATACACAAAAAAATCCATGTGAGTTTTCCGGGCACTAGAATATAAAGGGATATCATCTTGTTACCCTCCATTGTTCTCAAAGTGCTGTCTGTTTAGCCCAGTGGTTCTCAACCTTCCTAATGCCGCGACCCTTTAATACAGTTCCTCATGTTGTGGTGACCCCCCAACCATAAAATTATTTTCGTTGCTGTCATAAGACCATCGAAAATTTGTGTTTTCCGATGGTCTTCGGCGACCCCTGTGAAAGGGTCGTTCGACCCCCAAAGGGGTCGCGACCCACAGGTTGAGAACCGCTGGTTTAGCCGGAGACGTTTGGTTTAAAATTGTTGACAGCCAGTGTGGTACAGTGGTGAAGGGTGTCGGGCGAGCATCTGGGAGACCCGGGTTCAAATCCCCACTCGTGCCATGGGAGCTCGCTGGACGACCTTGGGCCAGTCACACTCTCGCAGCCTAACCTACCTCACAAGGATGTCGTGAGGATAAAACGGAGACTAGGGGAACGATGTAAGCCACTTTGGGTCCCCATTGTGGAGACAGGCAGGGTACGAATGGATTAAAATAAATAAATAGTCACCCCCCAAAAAGAAATGTCAGTCTGTATAAATATATGGGAAAGGAAAAATGTGAGGATCCTGATGGGTGAAGGAAGCGCCCAACCTGGGAACCCTTAATGCTTAGCAGAGGCCATGAGGAAGAAATCCTAAAAAGTCATTCAGGCTAACAAAATGGGCTATGTGCTGGGCAACCGCCTAAAGCACCAAACGAGCCACTCCGTATTTTCTCTCTCAGCTGGGAAAAATTCCTGAACTCAAAGCCATCCCTACACAGGCTGTTGTCTCTGGAACACTAATATAATCACGATCAACGCTTCTGCTCACAGCCAGGCTACGTAAGTAGGAACCACACTCGACACTGTACCTTCCAGACGTCTGTATTCTTCAAGTAGAAAGGGTCGTAAAGAGGACTGTGGCTCTCTAAATAGGCGCCATGCTGTGGAAGGAAGGACAAGAAAACACAGCCACATGCTTAAGGAGCAGTTGATAACTGTACATCTTAAGGTATCCCAGAGGGAATATGCCAGACAATTCACAAGTCTCCTGCCCCCCTCAGTGCCTTTTGTTTCACTACTATTTACTTTGTGTACATTGCATTTGTACATCAGCTTCACGACAGCATTCTGGAGTGGGGGATTATACCCACATTACAGGTAGGCAATTCAGGAGAAAAGTTAATTGGCCTCTTAGACCAACAACTAGTCTTACATTTCAGCTACTGGACAAACCGATTTCATAATCAAGTCACAAAACTAGGTTTATTAACGCTTCAGCATTATCGAGGCTGCAACTTTTAGTGCAATGGGCTCCCAAATTTTGAGTGACACAAGTTTGGTTGGAAGGGATCTTAGTTTTTGTGGCCACTAAGACACAAGTAGATTTAGGCCCGTTTATCTGCCGAGGAACATTCTGAATCTCAGTTTGATGGAGGGGCTAGAGCTGTGTAACAAATCCTTAATATCCTCACTAAATCTTCAGTCTTCTTTAGTCCATGACTGTTTTGCCAGAAAATACCTCGAAACCCTCTAAGCTGCGTGTCTTGTGAGCCAGAATTCCACTTTGTGAGCTACTGGTTTTAAAGTTGTGAGCTAATGATTTGGCTGCTGCGTAAATTAGTTTCCTCTGGAGCCATCCCTTCCTGAGCTAAGACAAAAGTGTGTGAGCTGGAGGCTTAAAAAACTGTGAGCTAGCTCACACTAACTCAGCTTAGAGGGAACACTGCTTAAAGCCCGTAATATTTGTACAGGAAATGCATCCCCAAAACAGGTGGGTCCACTCGGTATACAGAATGAAAATCTGCAAGTTAGGCTTTCGTTTCTATATACATGTTACAAGGGAGGCAGATCATTGTACAAGCAAATATACAAATACATTCCTGCTCCGTGGAGCTTACAATCTTGTGTACATTATACAATTTTACTGTCTTAAAAGAGAATTACGCTACACTAGAGATCTCCCAGGTGGTGCCTGTGGGCGCCATTGTGCCAATCAACACCTTTCCTGGCTCCTGCCAAATGCTCTTAGAAAGTGGGCGGAGCCAGTCTGGGCTTTTGCCCATCAAGACTTCTGATTGGCCTTGGGAAATTTCATTGTCAGTGCAGATTTTTTAAAGATATTGCTTTGGTAGCAACTGCTACCCCAGCACAAGGATCTTCACTGTGTGACTGAAGGTAAGCTGTGGCAGCCATTTTGTGTCTGGCTCCGCCTTCTGTGGTGGCCATTTTGGGGCTGCACCCACTACACAGTGTCAGAATCCCAAAGGTGTCCACAAGCTCAAAAAGGTTGGGGACACCTGTGCTAGGCAACTGGAATACAAAGTCCATAACCGCAATGTCTCCTTACTTATCTCTTCCAATCCAAGACAGCTGTAAATCAGATAGCACTGCACCCAGCAGATCTTTCCTCAAGTCCTCAACACCATCCACTGAATGCTTGAGAAGCACTGCACCTGAATCTGGTCTAGTGTGTAGCACAACTGTCCCTTATCTATGGATGAAGGCAAGCCAAGCATCTTCTGTCTTCAAGGGTATTTAACGCTGTCACTATTCTTCTGCCGAGCTTGGTATCTCCTGTGGGTTTGGATAGGCGGAGGTATAGGGAGGAAGAAAGGGTTATGGGAATGGTAAGCGCTGAAGTCGCGAGAAACAGACGTTTGGGGAGCTGGAGGTTCCTGTGAAAGTTGTTCAGAATTTGGAACAGAGGATTGGGAAGCAGGAAGAGAGGGAGACGGAAGAGGAGCTGGGGGAAACACTGGCAAAATAGTCTGCTCTGAAGGAGACAGCTGAAAGAAGGGTGAGTGAAAGAAGAGAGAGGAAGAGTGGAGATAAGGGGGAAGTGGAGGAAGAAAATGAAAGAAGTAAGGTGGGACAGAGGGAGGAAGCAAGATGGAAGGGAGAATTATCATTGGCGGAGATGCAGAAGGGGAGACGGAAAGAAGAGAGAACGGAAACGGAGGGAGGAAAGAGGGGAAGTATGAATGTTCAGAAGGATAAGAGGACTCAAAAAGTGGGAGAAATGGAGGGAGAAGCACACAAACAGAGACTGGGGACCCAGGAGCACAGGAGGCCTAGTGGAAGAAAAATACAGGGAAGGTGGGAAAACAAACATATGAAAGAAAAGTAGAGAATGCAACCCAAAGAATGACAGTTAGAGACAGCAAGTTACTGATTGAATACAAACGTCGCTCCCCTTATTACAAAAGGTGGTAAAAAAACCCCAACAATATATATGGGCCGCAGCCTTAACTTGACACGCCTGTTCATAGTAAAGAGCCCACTGATCCATCTGTAGGCAGATTCATGGGGATTCTCCAGCTCACCCTATTGACTGGTGCCTGTTCTGGATAAATCACTGTCCTTACTCTTGCCTGTCCAGGGTGCCTTATTAAAACACTGCTTGTGTGAATGGATGTAATGGTAATTCTTCAGGGTTCAGCTCCCTGCCCAGGGTCTTTAGAAATTAAATCTCTGTGCGGGAGGTGGATGCCTCTTCTCTCTAGAACTCATATATGGACATGAATCCAAAGAATCCTTAGCAGACACCAATTTCACGCACTGCATCCAATGAGGTCAATTTCGAAACTCTTAACATACTGTAGAGCAATTATGCTTTCCCCAATGTATTGTTAAAAGACAAACACCAAATGAACTATTTCTAAGTCAGTGGAGGTTAAGGCTGTTGGGTTTTTTGCCATCAAGTCGCAACCAACGTATTGCAACCAGAGAGGATTTCCAAAGCAAGAGACGTTCAGTGGTGGTCTGCCATTGTCTACCTCTGTGTAGCAATCCTGGACTTCCTCAGTGGTCTCCCACCCAAGTAGTAACTAGGGCTGACCCTGCTTGTATGTGTGTATGTTAAGTGCTGCCCAGTTGCTTCTGACATGGCGACCCTGTGAATTAATGTCCTCCAAAATGTCCTATCGTTGACGGCCTGGCTCGGGTCTTGTGGACTGAGGGCCTTTGTGGCTTCCATTATAGAGCCAATCCGTCTTGTGCTGCCTTCAACTTTTCCTAGCGTTATTGTCTTTTCCAATGACTCTCGCCTCCTCTCAATGTGACCCTGCTTAGCTTCCGAGATCTGACAAGACTGGGCTAGCCTGGGCCACCCAGGTCAGGGCAAGGAGGATATACTACTGCTGTGTGAATTAATACAATGTACAGCGATCACAGTGTGCGGTGACATGAGGAAAGGGTTTGAGCAGTGGCTCTGGCCATGAGAAGATTACCAATTGTGTCTTATTTTCACATGTGACCCGTTTCAGTTTTGCTTCCCTACCCCCATAAACATGCAGTCAGGACTCTATATAGTTTAAGGTTCTAGCACTGCAAGTAAACATATTTTCCAACTGGAAGCAGGGTCATTCGAAGACTCTCTCCCCCACCCCACCACACTTCACCCCACTTCAGTCAATAAGACTATATGGCAACTGTTGGGTATTGCAAGTTGAAAACACTCAGTGTATCTGGGGTTAAATGTTTGTTTGTGTTGCTCACAGGAAGTCACATGTTTTTCATGTAACCAATGTTCTTTAGCTGTAGGATGCCCGGGAAAATTCTCCCTGATCTAGGAGTTTGATTGGGACAAAAGTGTCAAAGTGTTTTAGCCTTTTATGGCTCCTCTTCCCGTCTTTGTTTGCTGTCCTCTTCTTGTTTTGTCTTTGTAGTGTAAGGATGTAGCCGTTTAGCTCCGTTGTTATTTTCATCCCAGTTACCCTTCCACATGCTAGAATTTAGTTAAAACTTTCTATTTTAATCACACATGGACTCTGAGTCTGAATTATTTTACTCTAGCTCTGCTAAGCTATCTTATCTCTGCTAAATACCATTTTTTTTCAATATCTCACTATCAAAACCCAACAGCAACCCTGTCAGGTTTTCAAGGCAAGAGATGTTCAGTCGTGGTTTGCCATTGTCTGGCTCTATGTAGTAATGCTGGACTTCCTTGGTGGTCTCCCATCCAAATACTAACCAGGGCCGACCCTGCTTAGCTTCTGAGACCTGACAAGACCGGGCTAGCCTGGGCTGTCTAGGTCAAGGCAAGAATGAAACAGAATATAATATACTACTGTAAGCCACAGGGATGCATTTCTCCCCAAGTTGGGTAGGATGAAGAATAGATCCAGTAACAATTCATCTATAATGGCAACATGTCTCATAGTCTCTTTCAGCAGCACAATTCCCTAGCATTACACTAGTAAACTAGTTTACATCAGGTTTATAACGATCGATGGAGAAACAAAACTACTTCCCACATAAGCAATGTCCACTGCTCGTAAGAGCATATCATTCATAACAAGGGTCCCCAACGTGGTGCCTATGGGCCCTCCAACACCTTTCCTGGTGCCCACCAGATGTTTTTAGGAAATGGGCAGTTCCAGGTGGGGCTTGTAACCCACAGTCTTTTGATTGGCTGTGCAGATTAAAAAATCCTCTTAAGCAGAGCTTCTGCCTTGAATGTTGACAAATTACTAGGAGACTTATTCACAACTTTGTTTTTCCCTAACACTTTGTGGTTGGCGCCACCCTCTGCGACAGCCATTTTGTTCTTGCGGCCACTACCCTGCGTCAGGGTTTCAAAGGTGCCCACAAGCTAATAAAGGTTGGGGACCCCTGTAATACATCTTTGCTTCTCCAGGCCCCACAGCAACAACCCAAGCCCCAGTTAACTCAGCTAATAAAGGCTGGAATCCCTGATTTATAATTTTCCTACACAAGGTAAATGTTACCTAACTTACTCGTATCAGTTACAACACTTAATTTACAATGTAGTTCACAATCATTTTCTAGTCACCCGCACAACAGCCCTGTGAGGTAAGTCACTATCATTCTCACTTGATTTACAGTGCTGTGGATGAGCAACTTGTTGCTTGAGGCTACACAGTCAGGCATGAGGAGAGTTTGAACCAGGCCCGTAGTCGGGATTTTGTGGCTTGTGGGGCAAAAAATTTTCTGTTTGGGCTGCGTAAACACCCCCCCCCCAAAAAAAAACCACGCGTGCAGCGCGTAATTCTCATGTTACGTTTAAAGCATGCACAGCTAGATGTGCGACTGAAGCGGGGGACGGGGGGCAAGCCCTGGTTTGCCCTTAAAGGGACATCTGACTCATTCCTCCCAGCTTCTGTTCGTGGTGCATGCCTTGGCAAAAAAGTTTTAGAATGAGTTGACTCATTCCTCCCAGCTTCTGTTCGTGGCACATGCCTTGGCAAAAAAGTATTAGAATACTTAAAAAAGCATTTTCAGGCAAAAAAAGCATTTTCAGGCAAAAATCTTGTGGGGCTGACCGTTTAAGGGGGCGGGCCCCCAAATAGCCTCACCATAGCTACGGGCCAGGTTTGAACCCAAGCCTTCCAGTTTCCAGTACACCACTTTATCTACTTCTCTGCATTCCAAGGCTCCATGGCTAGACATCTTCTTCCATTCTTTATCACCTACCCAGTCCCATGCACTTCACTGAAAGGTAAGCAGTGCATATTAGATCTTAGGTCTAGCCCCTTGTTTGCTCTGCATGTGCATTTCAGGTTCCTGGCGTGATTTTTTTCACACGGGTGCAAGCTTGCCATCGGATTATTTACACAGTGCATACTGCCTTCACAGCCATCTTGCGAGCAATGTTTTCACAGTTATACGTATAAAGTCCTTTGGCACAGAAGAACTCCGACAATGTGACAGGTGTGCAGCCAACCAGGTGAAACAAGCATCCATTCGGCAGTGCTGCTAACAGATGACCAAATACACATCACAGGTAAGGCAATGCTTTTTGTTTAAGGTAGAGACATGGCATGTATGAATGAAGAAGAAACAGAATGCTACATATTGCGGTCTGCTCTTTGCCCTCCATCACACACATCCACCTTATCACAGTAATTGTGAAGAGGTTTCTCCCCCACTTTGGAATAAGGCAATTAGTGGTACTAGAAAGTGCCAGCAGCAGGGAAGAAGCAAAACCTGAAAGCTGCCACCGTCTGCACAGGCCACAGCAAGCCACGAGGACACGGCTGCCACGGAATCTGGCTGCCAGGATCTTGCAATTAGCGTGTCTTTGGGAAAAGTTAAAACAGAAGGGGGGAAAGTCATTTTTACTTATTTTTAAAAAGCAGAGATACAGTCCTCCAGTTGCCTATTCAAACCCAGATAATGCTGAAGTATTCTATTAAAATATATAAACGATGACATCCAACCCCAGATTTATCTTCTGCATGCACTGAAGGAAGCCTTGCTCTGTTTATGAGCTGCGGACCAAACCGGCTCTGAGAGACAGGTTGGGCCTCTATTGATCTGCTGAACGCCTAAGCTTCATTTTAAATCATAAATATTGCACCAAGGGTTCTAGAAAACGTTTTTCCTCACTACAGTAAATGAAAATTTAAATAATGTTCTCATCTGGCACAATGAACAACCTAGGCACAGAGGTACATTTATCCATCTGAATGGAAACCTGCAACAGCAGAAGGCCCGGTTATGCAAGTCTCTCGCTATTGAAACATCAGAATACACACAACAGTTTTGCCAGCAAGCCTCCAAAGGCCGTTCTCCACACAGCAGTCGTGTTTCTTTCCCAATACCTGCTTATTACAGTAGTCTAAGTAAAGGGAGAGTTGTTTCCGTCTCCTTTCCTCTATTTCTTCACTTGACTGGCTGTCCACTTTGTCCTGAATTTTCTGCAGGAGCGGGCTCGAAACATTCTCAAACCATTTCTTGTACTGCATTTCCTTCCTCCTTTGAGCTAAGAAATCATTGTGCTTCAAATACCTCTCTACTTCCTGATTGACAGAGAGACAGTTATTAAACGCGGCACGGCGACTTATTAAGCAGTCAAAGCAAACCACAGACTTCAAAACCGATCCCGCACCTTGAACGTTGAAGACTTGAAAAAGGAAGCCTACCTATAAGCTAAGTGACTTCTGATCAGCAATGCTACCAAGCCACAGCCGGCTTATGGCAACCCTTGAAGGTTGTCAAGGGAAGAGGCAAGCAGAGCAGAGGGGGTTTGCCTTTCGCCTGCCTCTGTGCAGCAACCCTGGACTTCCTTGGTGGTCTCCCACCCAAACACTAACCAGAGCTGACCGTGCTTAGGTTCCAAAATCTGACAAGACTGGGCTAGCCTGGGCCATCCAGGTTAGGGCTACACAAGAATACAATGATATTAAAGTACCTTTTTTGCCCAAGAACATACAAAAGATCAAATTAAGGCACGCAAAGCCCATTGAAGGGGCAACACAGTTCATTGGCTGCACTAGAACAAATGTAGAGCCCGTGGCACCTTCAAGACCAACAAAGTTTTATTCAAGGTACGGGCTTCCGTGTGCAGGCACACTTTTTCAAAAACATTGGGATGGTAGGTAAGGTTCAAACTTATAGACAGGGGCTGAACAGCAAACTGACATGTAACATGATGAGGACGTGCAAAGACAAACTAAATAGCAAGCTTAAGGTTATAAGATCAACAGTTGTAAAGCAATACATATGTCAAAATAGCAGATAAATGTGTAAAGGTATCTTTCCTAATTGTGGGTTACCTGCACCATAGACACCGATCGCCTATCCTAGGGAAGAATGCAATCTGAATACAGCACAGTGAGCTATAATCCTAGGGCAAGACCCACAAACTCCACGTGCGATTACTACCAGGACAGCCAGCCACGTCCAGTCCAGCCACACTTAGTGGCCAAGGCAAATGCGGCCCCAGGAGCGGGGCAACGTCTACCAAGGCTGCTGGGACTCGCTGCTGCAACTGCAATTGCTTGCAGCTAATAATGGCAACGGCCTTGTTTGTCCCATAGCAGAATCCAGACCACCAGAACCTGCTGTAGAGTGGACAAGACATGAGATGGCCCCAAGATGCAAACAGGCCTATTGTAGGGGGAGGAGGGGGAGCAAACACGGCACTGCTTGTGGACTGTGCCCAAAGACTGAGTTGGAGCAACACAGCAAGGCACACGGGAACAGTGAAGGGGCAGGGACAGAAAACCAGAAGGAAAGCAAGCCCAAGGGGAAGCCAACAAATATAGAGCTATCTAGATAGGAACAGATTGACCCTCAGGGAGACAGAAAGGTATCGTGGGAGCCAGCATAGTGTATCTATTTATTTACGGGTACTTTTTAAACATAAGATTGTCGCACACAACTTAAACTCACGTGGTTATTTAAAAAAAAAATCTTAATTCTTTCCCCCAAATTAGATAATGTCTTCATTATCACGGGATTCCGTTGCTAGTGAATCTATATACCGTATTTCTAATGGATGGGCTGTACCCTATCACCCTGCTCAGCCAAGGTTGGCGCATTTCATTAATGTGAGGTACACACACCCCGGTGAAGAAGCTTCTTGCTTCACTGGGATGTGGCCATGATCTGTGGGTCACAGGTCCGCAATCCATTGCGCCTGTGTGTGTGTGTGTGTGTGTGTGTAAACTGCAATGAAGTCGCAGCTGACTTATGGTGTGACCCCCAGCAAGGGGCTTCCAAGGCAAGTGAAAATCAGAGGTGGTTTGCCATTGCAGTCATCCTTGGCGGTCTCCCTTCCAATTACCAACCCTACTTAACTTCCGAGATCTGACAAGATTGGGCCACGATGTCACCTTCCCTCCCACACTGCCCCAGTAAAGCAAAAACTCCAGACAAACCTGTCCGGCAGCAGCAGGAGGAGGAGGAGGAAGAGGAGATTGGATTTATACCCCACCCTTCACTACCTGAAGGAGTCTCAGAGCGGCTTTCAATCCCTTTCCCTTCCTCTCCCCACAACAGACACCCTGTGAGGTAGGTGGGGCTGAGAGAGCTCTTTTGAGAACTGCCCTTGAGAGAGCAGCTCTGAAAGAACCTGTAACTGACCCAAGGTCACACCAGCAACTGCATGTGGAAGAGTGGGGAATCAGACCCGGTTCTCCCAGATCAGAGTCCACGCTCTTAACCACTAAGGCTTTAGACCAAAAGGCTTCAGACACAAAGGTATTTCAACACTCATTCTTGAAAAAAGCAGACTTCAAATCGGTATGTCTTAACAGCTAGAAAGACATCCATGCAAGTGGAAACTTTTGTTTTGTTCCTTACCCTCACAAAGCAGTTTTCTCTTTCCAGCAGGGACTGAGGGGAACCGCCTACATAGCGCTGTCCACTAACTACAGCCTAGTTTAAAAAAAGCCAGCAACATCTTGTGAGGTGGAATTGCTAAACAAAAAATATCATTCATTAGAATCAGTTTTAGGAGGAGGTCAGCACAGCAGAATAGATCCCATCATCGATGAAGAAGAGGCAGAGAGGCGACCTTCAAAGCTTTCCTCGGCACAAAACAGGGCCTGGGACCAGGGTTGCCAGCTCTGGGCTGGGAAACATCTGAAGATTTGGGGAATGGAGGCCAGGGTTTGAGGAGGGACTTTGGCAGGATATAACGCCACAGAGTCCACCTCCCAAAGCAGCTGTTTTCTCCAGGGGAACTGATCTTGGTCATCTGGAGATCAACAGTCAGCGTGAGAGATCTCCAGGTGCTACCTGGAGGTTGGCAATCCCACCTGGGATGAGACACTTGGCCGCATCTACTGAACTGGAGCCAAAGTGCAATAAAAATGCCAAATTAGTAAAAGTGATGAGGACAGCTATAAGTTCTGTTACAGGGTCAGAAGAAAGGCAAACTTCAGGGGTCAGAAACTGACAATCTAACGCACACTAAATTAATTTAGTACAGTAAATATAGCCTATGGAACAGACTGAGCAGATCTCGATTTCAGATATTTAAAGTTTCAGCATAATTCCTAAATATCACATAGAGCTAAGTTCATATTTAAAAAATCAGTAGGTAACCTCCTGTATCATAAAAACAATACCTGGGTAACTAAGCTAGATCCACAAGAATCAACTGAATTACTGGGTTGAGAGCAAGGGTTTTGTGACAATAAGAGGAGACTGGATTTATACCCTGCCCTTCACTCGGAGTGTCAGAGCGGCTTACAAACTCCTTTCCCTTCCCCTCCCCACAACAGACACCCTGTGATGTAGGTGGGGCTGAGAGAGCTCTGACAGAAACTGCTGTTTCAAGGACAGCTCTGACAGAACTATGGCTTGTCCAAGGTCATCCAGCAGCTGCAAGTGGAGGAGTGGGGAATCAAACCCGGTTCTCCCAGTGCACACTTAACCACTACACCAAACAAGCAACAGATTACCAACCAAACGTCAGAACAAAGCTACCACCTGAATTGTGCAATATGCTAAACAGAGTGGTAATTAATAGTGCAGCCCTAAACAGAGTTACTCTCTTTTAAGCCTGTTGACTTCAATGGACTTAGAATGCTGTAACTCTGATAAGGATTGCAGTAAACTGATCTGTTGAGAATCCTACTGAAGTCAACTCAATGGGGCTTACTCCCAGGAAAGTGTTCTTAGTACCTGAACTGCAAGTTAGTTTCAGTCCTACCTACATATTTTACCTACAGGGTTTTTTTTCTGGGGGAACGCACCGGAACAGAATTCCGAAACCTCTTTAACGAAATTCTTTTAAAAACGTTTAAAAGTATATGAGTTTCCAGTATACAGACTGAAAACTTCATTCCCCTCTTGAGAGTTCCGGCACCTCTTATTTTTTATTATTATTTTTTTAAAACCTGCTTAGCCAAATCATTACTGCCCTGTAGAAGAGTTATTCTAAATTGTACAAAATAATGGCCATCTCCGCCTTATAAGCAAAATCCCCATGCAGAGCAGACAGGAACTTAATTGCACCTAATCCACGTTCAATAAATGGCATGGAACTCAAAGAACAGATGATGTCTGAAGGAGCCGTTAGCCATTTTGACATCTGAACCTTATAGCAGTGCCCCCCCTTTTTTTAGCCTCCTCCTTTGCCAATATCCATTTCTCTGACTCATTCCCCCAAACTCATCTGTACCTGCATGGCGGACAAATGCCACGGGAGTGCTACGCTTCCCAGATGTGCTAGTGAGATCGCGCCCGGAAACTCCACCTGTTTTTCGTCTCACTTGTGTGGCTTCTGTTCCGTGTGACCGCAGCCAAACTATAATATCAGTTTGTATCTGTGCAAGTTTAAATGAATAAATACCTTGTCAGACTACAGGTGAGGAATTGCATTTTCAATGCTCCCCTATATTTTAATAATTCCCTGGAAGTAGAAAATTAGCTTCACAAGCCAAGTGGTAGATTAGCTAGCACTCCCTCATGTGTTGATTTTTTATTTATTTTTTTTTGTATTTTCAGAGAATTTTTGGATGTGGGGCACTGAAAATATGATCTTTCGCCTGCAATCTGATGTGGTACAGCCAACGCTGCTGCCTCCAAATTCTAACTATCTTGTACATTTTTACCCTGCCCTTCCTGTAAGGAGTGCAGAATGACATACATGTTATAAAGCGGCAGCTCTCACATGGGTAAAGGAATGGATTACATTGGTAGATATGAGGTTCTTAAAGTTGGAAGGACATGATCTACAGCTGGGTTGGCATGCATTTGTTTGGTACAAAAAAAGCGCTAATCACAAGTACTTTAAACAACATACGTGGAGAGCAGCATTAATAAGGGAATGGGAGCAAGTTCAAAAATGTATTCTGACAAGACACCAAAATGGGTTTCCCCATTAGAAGCTTTTATAAATCCAATGACATTCACAAAATAATTGTTGTGGAGATATCAAGATTTGTTGGATAGCGAAAATAAATTATATCAGCAAGAAAAGTTAAAGGAAAAAGGTATTAACTTGAACTGGTGACTCTAGATATGCGAAAAATAAAATTATGGGATTTTGTGATGCACTGGTAGAACTTGATAAAATTGTGTGGTGTGCTGAAGGGAAATATATAAAACTATTCTATACTTTACTTTTAGAAATGAAAATGCAAGATGAGGTGGTAAAAGAAGTAATGGTTAAATAGGCACAAAACTTAGGTCATGATATGCAATTAGAACAATGGGAAAAGGTATGGAAAGGTAATATAAAGCTTACTAAAGCTGTGTCCTACAAAGAAAATATATATAAAATGTTTTATAGATGGCACATGACTCCTGAAAATTTAGCCAAATGGTATCCAAATATGTCAAATGTATGTTGGAAATGTAAGCTAAAAACTGGTTCTTTTTACATATGTGCTGGACATGTGACATTGTAAAGAAATATTAGATATGAATTCATGAGATAATACAAAAAATACTTGACACAAATGTACCACTTGTACCAGAACTAGAATTTTGTATGCAAAATATTGGAAGAAAGAAGAGACACCTACAAAGGAATAGCTAACTTTCCATCTTTTAGATGCAGTTGAAATGGACAAACTAACTTTATAATTACATGATAATCTAGAAGGAAACTTCAAAAAAAAATGGGCGAGATTTTAAAACAGGTTGCTTACCAGTAACTGGTGCTCTTCGAGTGGTGCTCAGAGCTGCTGCTTCTGGGGGCGGGACACAACGGCCATCCCGGATCGCCTGGCTCTCCGCCCGCCCTTTCCTCCTCGGCGCATCGTGGGCTGTTCGGCCCTCGCGGTTTGCTCTCCTTCCCCCCCCGCCCCTTTTTCTCCTCCCCCCCTGCCGGCTCGCCGCTTACCTTCCCAGCGGCGTCGGCGTCTGCGTCGGTCGCAGAGCGTCCCCTGCGCATGCGCAGGGGACGCTCTGTGATTTTCGGGGGGATTTAAACCTGATTTTTTTTCACCATTTAGGATTTTTGTGCACACGTGGGGACTGCCCCACATGTGCACAAACCTCTCCCTGCCCCCCAAGTGCCCCCCAAGTGCGGATATAGATATAGATATCCGCACAGACGGGGCCACTTCACTATTAGATATATAGATTAATACTAATACATTTCTGTATATTCGTACAAGAATAAACATCAAAAAATCATTCCACAATGTTGACAAGCACAGTTCAGTAATCTAAAGTTCTTACAAACAGTAAATTTTCATTGGGTAGACTCAGTTAATCCTTTCCCACAGTATTTATCTTGGCATGCTGTCTCTCTGCATAATGCACACACACAGTGAAATCTTCTCTTATCCAGCTTTCACTCTGGATGCTTTCTCTCAAAGACTTGAATGGTTCTAGATTCACTGAGTTCAACACGGTATTCGGCTCTGAAGAAGCCTTATGAAACAGGTGTTGGGGCAAGGCTGTCTGCAAATTCATGACCTTTATGCTATATGTCTACAATCCAATATTAGTACAAGAAAGACACAAAGAAAATTTACGGTTTGTAAGAACTTTTGATTATTAGACTGTACTTGTCAACCTTGTGGAATAATGTTTTGATGTTTATTCTTGTATGAATGTACAGAAATGTATTTGTATTAGTATTAGTATCATTACTGATCTATTTTTTTGAAAATCTCTAAAAAAGTGATATTCCCTTCATAAATATATCACAGCTGCTATTGACTATTTTCTACTCACTTATCCCGCACTCTCTCTTTGATTATCCTCCCACCTGGAGGTTGGCAACTCTGCTCTCCAAACAACCGAAGCACTGTGAAAGAATAATGTTATTGTCCACCTTGGAGTTTGGATACTATACTAGGGTTGTGACATTTTGGAAATCAGATAATAAATACAAACTTATTGTACCTATCCTGTCTTTGATGTCAGTGATACTGAACCAAGTGACTGACTTGGTGATGGGTTTAACAAGTTAAAAACACTTCAGTAACTATAGAGATAACTTTGCTTGTGTTAGTCGACAGGAAGTCACATGTTTAATGTTTTTGTTGTTGTTGTTCAGTCGCACAGTCGAGTCCGACTCTTCGTGACCCCATGGACCAGATCCCGCCAGGCCCTCCTGTCTTCCGCTGTCCTCTGAAGTTGGCTCAATTTCATGTTCGTTGCATCTATGACAATGTCTAACCATCTCATCCTTTGCCGTCCCCGTCTTCTTTGACCTTCAATCTTTCCCAGCATCAGGGTCTTCTCCAGGGAGTGCTCCCTTCTCATTTGGTGGCCAAAGTATTTGAGCTTCAGTTTCATTATCTGGCCTTCCAGGGAACAGTCAGGGTTGATTTCTTTTAGGATTGACTGATTTGATCTTCTTGCAGTCCAAGGGGCTCTCAAGAGTCTTCTCCAGCTCCATAGTTCAAAAGAATCTATTCTTCGTCGCTCAGCCTTCCTTATAGTCCAACTCTCGCAGTCATACATGACTACTGGGAATACCATTGCTTTGACCATGCGGACTTTTGTTGGCAGAGTGATGTCTCTACTTTTTATCATGCTGTTTAGGTTCGCCATCGCTTTCCTCCCAAGGAGCAGGCGTCTTTTAATTTCATGGCTGCTGTCACAGTCTGTGGTGATCTGGGATCCCAGGAACGTGAAGTCTGTCACGACTTCCCCTTCTATTTGCCAAGGGGTGATGGGGCCGGATGCCATGATCTTAGTTTTTTTGATGTTGACCTTCAAGCCCACTTTTGCGCTCTCCTCTTTGACCCTGAGCAAGAGGCTCTTTAGGTCCTCTTCACTTTCTGCCGTTAGAGTGGTATCGTCTGCATATCTGAGGTTGTTGATCTTTTCCCCAGCAATCTTAATTCCCGCTTGTGATTCATCTAGGCC
>NW_015176538.1:71521-88882 GCF_001447785.1 Gekko japonicus | reverse complement strand
CCCTCAGACACACACACACCCCGGCTCTCTGAGCCACCCGGAGGACTCCCTACCACCACCCCTTCCCCAAGTGCAGCTTGCTTTGCCATGTAGGCAGGCAGAGTGTGAACACTGCAAAAGTGAGTTTTTAACATTTTTATTTTATTTTGTGACATCAGTGCCCCCTGACTTATTTAAAAGCCCCCTGTATTATAAAATCCTGGCTACGGGCCTGCGCCATTCCTGTTCCTGTAGCATCTTCTTAGCAGTAAAGATGCAGGGATCTAGTGCTTTGTTATTTGCATCCTGTTTACCTTTTCCCCATGTTAGTTTTCTAGTAAGCTTTTATATTTTTACAAACATACACATGGACTCAGTCTCTCATTCATTGCTCTGCTGAATTTAATCTCTGCTTAACTATATTTTTACCAAGAATATCATACACTTGGGGCTTTTCCGCATTCTTATTTTCCTCACTTGTATGTTCCTGCTGCTTGTTGGGGCAGTCTATTCTACATGTGTATTGCTCTTTCTAGTGGTTGATTCAATATTATATTGTTTTCTGTCCAGCATTAAAACCTGTACGGAATTTTGCTGCCTATGTTTACTCAGATGTCCCAAATTAGAGCCCTGAATAAGTTTTTTAAAAAAAACAAAAACCTTGCTTAAACTAATTTGACCTGCTGCTCTAACAGTCTTGCAATGTTAGCACCACAGCATACTCTGGGAGCCTGCACTGGCACAGGCAACACACACACTCTTCTCACGTGAAGCACGTCCACGAAAGTCACTCACTTGTTTTGGACCTGAAATCCGCTGCTCCATCCGGGCCCTTGGACAGCGAAGTCTGATGAGCCACTCTAGGTCTGAACTCTCCTTCCTTGGCACTCCCAGGTAGCTCTAGTGTGAGATTATTAAAATGTGTTTAAAACCCAGCCCACAGCAGTGTGTCAGTTTCCACATAAAACACTCTGGTGGTGTCTTCCAAACAGGGAGGGGTTCTTGAATTCCGCGGGCCCCAGAAGGAGGTGCCCCCCTCCTCCTCCATTGCTTCCTACGGAAGCTTGGTTGTGAGTTTGAAGCAGAAATCCTCTGAGCTGGCCTCTGAAATGTGCGCCAGTGCCCCTTAGCACAGCTTAGAGGGAACTGTGCTTGTAGCTGCCCTGTTGCTGGTGCGGCTGTGGATAAAACACAACAGCAATGGGACATCCATCCACGTTGCAGGTTTATCCACAGCTTCCCTGTCCCAGTCCCTCAGAAGTGGCCACCCCCACCGCCCATGAGCCACCAGGGCTTTTGCGCACACACACACACAAAAGTTAAATTGGCACAAGGTTATCATCCTAATGATATAACGTTGAAACAATAGGTGGAGCAGGTTTCTCTGAGTTTCCAGCTTTCATTGTCAAAAAAGTAAGTCTCTTACCCTTCCCTTGAGATGATATGCCTTTTCCCTTATATCTCTGCAAGGGAAAGGGATAGAGACTTTTTAAAAAATGAAAGCTAGGGATTCAGAGAACCTGCGACACCTATCATTTAACAGTATACCGATACAGTGATATTCTAGAGGTGGATTTTTAAAAAATAATAAAAGCCCCCCCTCCCAGTGGTGACAGGGAGGAAATGGCTGTTGTGGGGTCTTGGGAAAGTGGGCTAGAAAATCCCACAGAGCTGCCAATCCAGGTTTTACTGTGATCTTTCCCAAAACTCGGGAGCAAAGCAGGTTTGAGAAAGATGAAACAAAAGCCAGGGAAACCCCCAGAGGTGCATGAACGAGCTACAATGCTGTGGGGAAACAGGAAAAGATAAAACACTACCCAAAACCACTGAACTCAGGACCGATAATTCATGTGGAAGACCCCTTCGCATAACAAATACAAACTTTTAAGCAAGCTAGTAAATACACAGTGGTCTCAGCTCACAGAATGAGAGGACATCAGCTTTTAGACTGTGCACTCTTGATATGTCTCTCCCTCTCGTAGGCTATGACTACTAGGCAGAATGACGACGCAACCTTTGGATTTTGAGCAACCGAAAAGAACTTTTCCAGTGTTACGTCATAAGATGGCATCAGTTCTCAGTTCCAATTGTCTCCATCATTCTGTTATGTTTTTCTTGATTTCTTAAACTGTTGTAAACTAATAAAATATTCCATCCAAGAGAAGATGGCCCACTACAATTGAGATGGAGAATGTTTCCATTTAAACACATGGCCAAAGCAAGAAATTAGAAGGTGGTAACTAGACATGGTGCTTGGGAATCATTAAGCTTTCTGTCTTAGAAGTTAAATGTTTATTGCTACCACCTTTTGATCCCACCCTTTCTCCAAGGAGCTCAAGAGCACACAGGATTTCCTCTCTGGGCTAGAGAGAAGGATCGCTTCCCACATTTCCTTTGTCACGTAGTACCTCTGTTCAAATAAGATCTGCAGGTTGCTGATTGAGTACAAAGTCTGTAGTACCAGCTTCTCAAATTTAGATGAATATACACAACTTGCAATCCCATTTCTAAGCCAGCAACTCTCTAAAAAAATATCCTATCAACTGTTGTTTTCCTCACCCTGACCTGGATAGCCCGGGCAAGCTCGATCTTGTCAGATCTCGGAAGCGAAGCAGGGTCGATTCTGGCAAGTACTTGGAAGGGAGACCTCCAAGGAATACCAGAGGTGGGAGGTGGGGGGCAGGCTTTATTCAGCCACCTCTCTCAGTATCTTCCAGGCCCCCAGTAGGGGGTCAGTCACCAGAGGTCACCATGACTTCCAGGTGCACACACATGCACATAAAAAACCTATTGTTTGCCTCCAGCCCAGTTACAAACCCACTACAGTTTATCCTGTTTCCCTTCACGTTCTTCCTTTCATTCACAAAGCTCAAGTGGGGTAAAACAGAGGTCATCAACCATTCCAGACTTGGGACCCATTGACCTTTGAACCCACAAAAGTGCAAACACATGACAGAAAGTCATCTGACATCAGAGTCATGCAACAAGACATTGGGAGCCACCATTATGGGTTTGGATCCACTAGAATAGTCCATGGAAGATGTTGGCAGGACAGAGGTTTCACCACCATTCCCAAGGAGTGTATCTTTAGTCCTGAAGCACACAGCTGACACAAGCAGAAGAAGGGAATTTTTTTTGGTGATTTTCCCTGACTCCTGCAGTCCCTGTTCTGTGGTATATTTTGCTGGCAAGGCAATTCAAATCCTCATAGAGGAGCTTCAGGACAAACAGCAGGCTGCTTGGGGAAGGATGATTGGGGGTGTTATGTATTGAGACTAAGCCATTCCTCAAGCTGTACCAGGAACGGGTCGAGCTTGCCACTGTAGGACAATAGCTCACCAGGATCCTGGAGCAAACCAATAGATAAGCGGCGTAATGTAAATAGCCTATCACTGGGAGTGGGGGGGGGGGTGTTTGCATGCTTTATAAGCAGGGCTCAAGCCCTGCTAGTTGTCTTGTAGTCTGCTGAAATCAATAAACTAGAGCTAATCACCGCGATGCGTTTAGAACCCAGTATTTAACAGGGGGAAAGAGGCAGAACTGTCGAGAGCCACCATGGGTCCCCAGACAAAGATTCCACCTGGGCCTCCCCACATATGACCCTGATCCAAACCAAATATCATAACAGAACAAATCACTTGGCTGGCTGTTAGCCATGGATCTATAGTAATAAAATAATCAGCCTGTCTGTCCATCTGTTATTTATTTACTTGTTTTACTTATAGCCTGCCTTTCTCCCCAATGGGAACCCGGAGTGGCTTGCATCATTCTCCTCTCCTTCATTTTATCCTCACAACAACCTGGAGAGGTAGGTTAGGCTGAGAGTGTGTGACTGGCCCAAGGTCACCCAGTGAGCTTCCACTGCAGAGTGGGGATTTGAACCTGGGTTTCCCGGATCGTAGTCCGACACTTTAACCACTACACCACGCTGGCAGGAATAACTCATCAGAGAATAAAACTGGGAGACTCAAAGCTGGCCACCATCATCGGGATGATTGTGGGAGTTTCAGGGCCAAAATGGAAAGACCTGGGAAAACCCTAGCCCAGGTGAGACAAACCACCCCCACCCCAGTGCTATTTGCAATGGAAGCGAAGGGCCTCTGTTTGTGGCAGGCATAACTCAGAAATAAAGCTACATGTTTGATAACTGGCCACCAACCCAGAATGATGACGGAAGTTGCAGTGCCAAAAATAATAGGAACTGAAACACCCCGAACCAGGTTATCCTGTCTCTAACACTCAGATCCCCAAGCTCGCCACGGAAGGTTGCTGGGTGACACACTCTGCCAGACCTACCTCACAGGGCCGTTGTGAGGATAAAGTGGAGGACAGGAGAACACTGCAGCTCCGGGGAGAAAGACTGAGTATGGTATTTGTTACAAATCTAATTTTAATTATATTAAAAAGATTGCATCATTTGTCATATAGCAAAGTCGCCTTTACAAAAGGCTATCATATCTTCCACCAAGACAATAGTAATGATAACAACCCAGTACCTAAGCTGGGAGTTCTAACTTCTGTTCCACATAAAACCATTAAAAAAGATTAATGTCCCATTACAATGCATGTAAAGGGTGGAGGTGGGGGGAGGTGGGGAGCATCCTTCTACTTTGTTAGATCGTGGGGAAATATTAACTCCCCCCACCCCTTCTGTTCATAGTCTTAACAAAGATTTGCTATTGTACTACTCCAAGCATGATACAGGGGAGAAGGAATTGAGACCAAGAAGAATTATAAACAAATTGGGGGGGGGGGGGGTGTAGAAAAAGTTAGGTGGAGGGAGAGAGAAACTGAATAAGAAAAGTGTGGAAAAGAGGGAGATAAATTAAGGAAAAGAGAGGGAAAGTTTGTTTTAACTTACTGCAACACCCTAACTAACGCTTTGCAAGATCTGTCTGAGCCGGATGCAGGGAAAGGAAGAGAGAAAGGCTAGACTGTTGGAGAAAACGACCTGCAGGCTGGCAATTACTGTAGCAGCCATCAGCAGGCTGTCTTATGTTGCACAAGTGCTGGCTGGGGTTGATGGACTTAGCATGATCCATTAGGCAGGTTAGTCTTGGAGAAAGGCAAGTCTGGCCGATAACAGAGTGCCTTTTACTGTGCTCAGGCTTCCCTGAGCCCTTAGTGGCTGCAGCCAGAACTGCATTTTTTAAATAAACTGAAAGAGACTCAGCTAGATGCAGCATGACACTGGCTTCAAGGGCCCTCCAGCTGATTTGGGCCCTCCCAATTTTGTCCCACCCCCCCAGTCCCACCAACACCTTCTGTGATCTCACCAGTGTCAAGGCCAAGACCAAGGGCTAAGTGACCCAGGGCCAGGAAACCCAAGCCACTCACCAGGAGATGTACCCCAGTGAGAAACAAGGAACTGGTCTGAACCATGGGGGAATCTTCTCAGCATGTATACTAATACGCACCTTTGCTCTCTACGTAGCAGGTTCCTCCAAAAGATAGCAAGGGGGGGGGGCAGTTCTGTGAAGAGACTTGCTACCCAGCAAAGGGAACTCCATCACCCACCTAAGAGTCCCAACCCATCGACTGAAAACCACGGGGATAAAGAGTCTAGAGTCTAGAAGAGAGGTTCTATAATTAACAAACTGAAAAACAAGATTAAAACAAAAACAAAACCTGCCAACTCCTTCTGGTCATCTGTCTTTAACGTCAGAGTACATTCTATTTTATTAATAAAATGTACTGATTGCTTTCCCCCCAATAAGTGCTCTATATGGTACGTTCACATGTTACTTCCTGAAAAGATGTACCTCTGGTTCTCAATTCAGTCTCTAACGCATCATAAATCAGGAAGAACAAGAAACAGACTCTAAATATTTTCTCCTATGTCTGATGACCTCTCCTCCTGAGGAGACTATAAAACTCTTCTACTTGTCTTTGAAAAAGGAAAAAACTTTACAAAATTTTAGCACTGATTTATTTACTACATCTATACCTTTAAGACCAACAAAGTTATATTCTGGGTATAAGCTTTCGTGTGCATGCAACTTTGTTGATCTTAAAGGTGCCACTGTACTCAAACTTTGTCCTTCCACTTTAGACCAACACAGCTACCCACCCGAATCTACTCTCACCACTACACCATGCTGGCTATAGCACTGAGGAACACATTTGAAAGGGAGAAAAAACAAGTGGAAGAATTGTCTATATTACACAAATGTTAAATTCATCCTCATATCTATCAATTACAAATGTATATGCCTGGCATCATACAGAAAGCCTCAACTATAACTACAGTGGTTTTCAATCTATGGATCAAGAGCCACAGGTGGTTTATGGAATTCTATTTGCTGTGTCACAGACCCCCTACAGACTGCCATTTTTGCTTCTCTTTTGTAAGGACCTGTTGCCCGTGCGCTTGCATAGAGGGCCAGGACAGAAGAGAGCAGCAAAGTCACTCAGCAGTGAAGAAGAATCCTTTTTAGAACAGGCGGGTTCAAAGAAACTGGCTCCTCCTCTTCTTGTCACATGATTGGTGTAACATGATATCCTGCCATGTGCTACTGCTTGCTCCCTGGGTTTATCAGGCCTGGAGAAATTAAAGACTACTAAATTACATCCCTTCAGAAACAAATTGTCTTGGTGTACCTGATAAGAGTTACTAGATGAACATCCGTCCAACTCATCTTCTTCTTTATCCAAATTCTGTTGGAATTTAGTTTTGGCAGGCTGTGAGGAAAGTCAAAGTGTAAATATGAAGAAAAACACCTAAATGTTGCAATTCTATGCACAGTTTCCAGGGAGTGTAACTCACTGAACTCAAAAACAAAAATGAGACTTGTGGCACCTGAAAGACTAATACGTTTATTGTGGAATAATCTTTCATAGAACGTTCCGTTACTGAACTCAGGACCAGTACTTTCTTCTGGAAAAGTACTGCTGTTCAGAGCCCAAGCTCTGCACCTTTAAGGAGACTATCATATGGTCATATCTTTAAGACAAAAGTCACCCCAGATTATTTAGGCAGCTATGCAGAGATACGTCCCAAAGCAGCTGAGATTCAGAGCAGGATCAAGTCTCTAGCAAAGCCAACAAGAGTCTAACCATGCAATGCTGTGCACATCTATTCGGAATGAAGTCCCACTATATTCAATGATGCTTACTCCCAGGCAAGTGAGCAAAGCATTGCAACCTAACAGTGCAATCCTAAACAGAGCTCATATCCTTGAAGTCAACGGGCTTAAAACGGCGTAACTCTGCTTAGGGCTGCATCGTTAGTGACACAGCACCAACTCAGTTTGCCTAACGACGGACTTGTGTGGCTTGTACACGCTTTAATTTTCCTATCGGCTATGGAAAATTTGTAGAGACCTGATGCCTCATAACTCTTTCTGCATCTTCCGTTGTGAGCCGCTTATCTACAAGTGATCAAATAACAAAAGGGGTATTTCCTAAACAATGCTCTTCTGCTGACCTACTGACAAGCAAGGTTAGATATGTCTGGCTCTAGGTCAGACTTAAGTCAGAACCTCACAGAACTTTAATACCAAATATAAAATGGGAGAAAGGCCATAAACACAAGTCCATATACCTACACAATACAGCCCAAGTTAAGTTCCACTGATTTCAAATGGAAGGTTGTGGAAGTTACACCCTTCTTAGTCTATCAAATGGGTGCAACTCAGCTTAGAAAGGCACTGTCAAGTACTTCCTGTACTTTTCCTAAATGAAATTTAAAGGGCTTAAAATTATTAATTTTGTCTGTACTGTTCTCAGTAGGGCTGCCAAGCCGCAGTGGGGGATCCGTGCATCTTCACAGGATCCCTGCCGCGGGGGACAGCGATACGCGTTGCACCGCCACCGCCAGGATGTGACGCTACACGTCTCTCTGGCAACGGGACTCCAAACAGCCCCGTTGCCTGAGCGACGCATAGCGTCACATCCTGGCGACAGCGGTGCAACGTGTATCGCTGTCCCCCGCAGCAGGGATCCTGTGAAGACGCACGGATCCCCCACCGCGGCTTGGCAGCCCTAGTTCTCAGAGTTTCACATCTTTCAAATAGCGAAAAAACATTGGATAGAGAAAAGTCAGGCTGTAGCTCAGGGGTGGCCAAACTGTGGCTCGGGAGGGTGACCAAACTGTGGCTGGGGAAACTAAATATTATTAGCAAATAAATATCACTGGCCAAATAAACATCATCATCAATATCTGCTTTTACCATTTTTGATATTATTTTGGGCAGTCTCAGCAAATTTGCATATTTCCCAGTTATAACGTGTAATATTTGTTCATGTCTTGCAGCTCTCAAACATCTGACATTTATTCTACGTGGCTCTTAAGTTAAGCAAGCTTGGCCACCCCTGCTATAGCTCATCATGAATCGCTGGCCAATTTTACGTAGTCCTGGCTTGCTGATGGATCACTGGCCAATTTCTGGTCGATCACAGAGTGCTGGAAGGCTTGCACAGAATGGTAGTCTAGGTGGACCCTGACGTGAAGCATTAAGACATTATCTAGGCCCTTAAGTAAGATGGCATACTTTACTTAATAAAGACTAGCTGTGTTTAGCTGTTAGAGGATTGTAACCGTATGTGTACATTTTAAATTAACTGGTAGACCAAGGGGGCTCCCCCTGTTGTTGTTGCTGTTAACAGGACCATGCAGATGTGGTCAGCCTGTCCCAGATATTAGAAGCATAAAGCCCAGGCAAAATTTCTGCATTCCTTCTGCACTATATTCAACACATAAGCAAGCACTGAAACTGTGCACTGTATAAAAGGAGGATACCATTAAAGGCCAAATATGCAACCTATCTATAAGGGAACATACTTGTTAAACAAGTCAGAGTGTAATTATTTTTTCCCCTCCTCCCATGGTGGTGGTGGAAAGTGTGGTTAAGTCACAGGTAATTTATGGCAACCCCAGGGCTTTTCTGTAGAAAAAGCCCAGTAGGAACTCATTAGCATAACAGGCCACACCCAACAGCAGAAACTCATTAGGATTGGCTACGTTAGGGGTGTGTGGCCTAACATGCAAAGGCGTTCCTGCTACAAAAAAAAGCCCTGGGTTTTGACAACAAACAGGGTAAACAGAATAAGAAGCAAAAGGTGGGTGTGGCTGGATGACCACACTTCTGGCAACATGGGGGGGTGGCCTAATATGCTAATGAGTGGTGCTGTCAGGGGTGTGGCCTAATATGTTAATGAGTTGCTGCTGTTGGGTGTGGCCTATTATCCTAATGAGTTCCTGCTGGGTGTGGCCAACTCAGGAGCCAGCCGGAACTCCGTTCCTGTGCGTTCCTGCCCAAAAATAGCCCTGGGCAACCCTGTAGGGTTTTTTCAAAACAAGAGACAAATAGAGGTGGTTTGCCATTGCTTGCCTCTGTATAGCAGCCCTGCCCTTACTTGGTCCCCCATCCACATACTAACCAGCTGGGCTCTTTTTGTAGAAGGTACTCATTTGCATATTAAGTGACACACCCCTAATGTAGCCAATCCTCCAAGAGCTTACAGTAACTCCTGTAAGAAGAGCTCTGTAAGCTCTTGGAGGATTGGCTACATTAAGGGGTGTGGCCTAATATGCAAAGGAGTTCCTGCTACAAAAAGAGCCCTGCGTGAAAGATCAAACTAGCCTGGGCCATCCCGGAGGATTCCTTCTCCCATACTGGCATTATATTGTTCTGTCCCTCTGTAAGGCTAGATTATATATCTTAATTGGCTGCTTCTTTCCTTCATGCAATCTACCCCAACTGCAGGTTTGTGCAAAGAGACCTCCACATGAGCCAGGAAGCACATGAGGACAGCCCACAGCCACGTGTATCTTTGTGAAAGTTACAGAAAATGCTGCTGTGTGACTATGGAGATGGATTCGGTCTGCACACAGCCTGGTTTATACCAAATTTTCTGGTTGCAGTACCATACGTGGGATGAATAGCATACAGGAAAGAAGCAGATGATCACATTGGTAATTCTTACGCAGCAAAATTGGGGGAGGGGGGAGGCTATTTTTTAATCAGACCAAGAAGTATTATACACTATGAACATAAGCACAACTCCATGTTATATCCTGAGCCTAGGAAGTGGGCCGACTGGGAGGGAGTCAGGTTCGGGCACTGTACCCTGAAACCCCGTTGAGTGTGGAGGACCAGGCCTATGAAAAGCAGGGTTGCCAGCTCCAGGTTGGGAAATATTAGGAGATCTGAACCCCTGCTTGCCTGGAGCCAGGGAGGGCCTTGCCAGGGCTTCCTCGCACTCCCGCTGGCCTTGCAGGTCCACCGCCGGGCCCCTGATGTCAGGGGGTGTGGCATATGCTAATGAGTTATGCTAATGCGTTCCCCTAGCTCTTTTTCTACGAAATGACCCCTGTGCAGCAGCAGCCAAATCTCTCGCTCACAACTTTAATGCCAGTAGCTCACAAAGTAGCATTTTTGCTCACAAGACTCCACAGCTTAGAGGGAACATTGCCTGTGGCCGATGAAAAGCAGGGTTGCCAGCTCCATGTTGGGAAATATTAGGAGATCTGAGGGGGTGGAGCTCGGGGAGGGCAGCGGGTTGGGGTGGGGAGGGACCTCAGCAGGTTACAATGCCATAGAGTCCACCCTCCAAAGCAGCCATTTTCTCCAGGGAAACTGATCTTGGTTGTCTGAAGAGCCATTGAAACGGCACGTCTCCAGGTATCACCTGGAGGCTGGCAACCCTAGAAAAAGGCTACTTTTTAAAGGTGAAAACTGACAAATAGATAGAAGTTGATGAATTACGTATGATGTTTTCCCCAAGGCCAGCTGAACATCTGGCTACACATCCAGAACCGCTGTACGATAGGCTGTACGTGCTGATCGCGTGTCTCTTAGCAATCCTCACCTTTCTGAATCGGGCATTCCTACAGTATCGATGACGCGCTCCTGGGCAGCAAACCTTTATGAGCCAATCCTCTTCTGAGCTTTCACTACTTAAGGATGATGATGAGACAACCTACAAAAGTAAAGTTTAAACGGAGGAGAACTAGTACACAGAGGGAAGGGGTTTCCCCACCACCACCACCCACATCAACCCATTAAAACGGCTGCTGAAGAAACAAGGGAAAGGTCTGGTGGTGGTGGGAAGGGCCATCAAGCCCCGACTGACTTATGGCGACCCCCGTAGGGTTTTCAAGACAAGAGACGTTTCAGGTGTGGTTTGCCGTTGCCTGCCTCTGCGTCACGACCAATGTTCCCGCTAAGCTGTAGAGTCCTGTGAGCAAAAAATTCTACTTTGTGAGCTACTGGCATTAAAGTTGTGAGCAAGTGAGTTGGCTACTGCATAAATTAGTTTGCTCTGGAGCCATCCTTCCTGAGCCAAGACAAAAATGTGTGAGCCAGAGGCTAAAAAACTGTGAGCTAGGTCACACTAACTCAGCTTAGAGGGAACACTGGTCACGACCCTGGTATTCTTTGGAGGTCTCCCACACAAACACTAGCCAGGGTCAACCCTGCTTAGAGGATCTAAAACGACGAACGACTCAGGCGGAGAGGAGGCGTGACGACGCAGCAACGCAGCACGGAGCCAATAAGGACAAAGACCAGTGCTGCGACCGTTGCAGAGCCGCGCACCACGAAGGTCCGCCCTGGAGCAGTCGCTACCGAAAGATCCCGCCGAGACACCATCGACTTGAGGAAGAACCCACCATGAACACACCCTGCATTCATTTCTCCCCTGTACTGTGTGGCCCTAGTTAGAAACGTTTAATACTTCTCTGTAAACCGCTCCGAGCCTTCGGGAAGGAGCGGTATATAAACTGAAATAAATAAATAAATAAATAAATAATCTGAGGAGCTCAAGCTAACCTGGACTATTTAGAAGTCTGTAAAGAATATTGTAAACTATATCGTAAAGCTTAATCAGTTGTTGGCTGCCAACTGTAAGAAGCCTGAAAAGTACTGGGTTTGATACATCAGGACTCGGACCACGACATAGGAGAAGACGCGTTTATTGGTACTTCACACACGGGACAAAAACCAACGGCCGGGTGGCCAACTTTATACATTTGGGGAGGGACGCCCCTTGTTACTGGAAGTTCAGGAGCCTAGTCCCTATTGTCTTTGGGATCGAAGCTTTGCTGCCTCTGGCTGGCGCATGGCAGTGGTCTGAGGACATAACAAAGCCTCCAAACGAAACCACGAGATAGGATTGCTGCCTTTTGTTAAAATGTAAAGAGACCAGGCATTCTATGACTCCCCACCTTGAAAGAACTTCCTGAAACACAGTATCCGCAAGCAAGCCTGCACTTCACAATCTCTCCAAAGTTCTGGAGAAAGTTCCTTCAAAATGGAACCACATTGGGGGAGTACAGAAGCCACACGTAAACGCACAGAACACAAGCCCAGCACCTTTATATACAGTTTGAGAAACAAGATGACCTCTAGAGGGCAGGATACCAGTTTGCATTTTGATTTGTATAAAATAAAACCCAAACTGTCTCTTGTTCTTGTTTTCAGACTTTTAATCCTTTCCTCCCCCCTTTATTTTCATTAGAACGGGTCTATTTTTCATTTCTGTTGGCTTCCACGAGAAAGGAAAACACATTTCCAATGGCAACCTTTTCTCCCCTATGCAACTGGGATGGCATACTTACCTCCTCCTGGAGATACTCCTTGACAAATTTCAGGATAACGGGTGAAAGCAGATCCCATTTTTATGATCAATTAAAATTTTTGTCTGCAGAGTGGATACAGGGATATGGTTTGCCTTTTCCCACTATTAGAGCTAACAGAGACCATGTCGATTTTTTTAAATCTGGAAAACAGCCTGTACAAAACAGGGTTAACTTCTCCCAAATTGGGCCCTGGCTGCTGCTTTTAAAGAGCATTACAGTCACTGAGAGATCTTGGATCCTGACCACAGATCTCTCACATCTTGTCTAATTAGCCAGCATCTGCCTTTTATTAGTACTTAGAGCAATGCCGTAAAGACAGAGCGGCAGAAGCTTCAGTACAGTACAGCCTATACCAGGGGCCCCCAACCTTTTTGAGTCTGTGGCCACCGCAGGGATTCTGACACAGGGTGGTGGGCGCAACCACAAAATGGCTACCATGGGAAATAGAACCAAGCACAAGATGGCCACCACGGGAGGCGGAGCCACACAATTTTCTACTATAATCAGTGATGTGATACAGAACTCCCTTGGGCTGTTGGGAGCATACTGTTCCAGGACTGTCATTACAAGAGTCTATTATATAGGTGTGAGAGTGGCTGTGTAGTTAAGCTATCTCCCTCCTCAGGGAGATTCCCCACTTTTGCCGTGGAAGCTGACTGGGTGACCTTGGGTGGGTCACACTTTCTCAGTGTAAGCTACCTCACAGGGTTGTTGTGAGGGTAACATGGAGGAGAGGGGAGAATGATGTGAACTGCTTTGGGTCTAGAGTTGCTTGCCAGGTGCAGGTTGGTTAACACCTGGAGTTTTTGGGGGGTGGAGCCTGAGGAGGGCAGGGTTTGGGGGAGGGACTTCAGTGGGGTATAATTGGCCATTTTCTCCAGGTGACCTGATCTCTGATGCCTGGAGATGAGTTGTAATCCCAGGAGATCGGTCTCCAGCCACCATCTGGAGGCTGGCAGCCCTATTTGGGTCCCTGTTAGGGAGAAAGGCGGGGTTCAAATTGAAATAGATTGATAGATGATAGATAGATGATGATGACAGGCAGGCAGGCAGATAATAAGATGGATGGATAGATGGATGGACGGACAGGCAGACAGATCTGGTAGATGATAGATAGATCTGTCTCCTTCTATCAGTGTCATTCACCAGCAGTAAAAATACTTTTTTGTTTTGTCTGGTATACCCCCCGTTATTGGCCCTCCTTATACTGTTATTTATGTGTTGTTAACTGAATTATTGTATAATTTTAACTGTATTTTTAATCGTTCCAGTATTTCAGTATTTTATGTTCTCCACCTGGAGGACCCTGATTGGGTGGAAGGCAGCATCCCTGAGCAGGGGTCATTTGGGGGGGGCACGGGGGGACACCATCCCCCCGGGTGAGGTGCGGGAGGGCGGGGCCTGGAGCTCCCTGCTGGTGCCCGCTGGAGGTCGCCGCCGGCTGTGGGGAGGACACACTTCCGGTGATGTCAGGGGGTGTGGCATATGCTAATGAGTTATGCTAATGAGTCCCCCTAGCTCTTTTTCTACGAAATGACCCCTGCCTAGAAGTATTCGCAGATATTTTTAAATGCAATCCACTGCTTTCCAATCAAGTTTGGCTCAAATCCAAACTCATTTTGCCTTCTTAAGGGGTGTTGCTGGCAGCTGCTGTGCTTGGCTCTGGTACTGGCAAGGCAAAAGTACCTAGTACAGCGTCTACCTAAAACTGGATTGCTACTCATGCAAAGCAGCTATATACGGGTAGTACACCAGAGGTCCACAGTCTGGTCAAGTGCTGCCCACAAATCTGCTTTGGCTGGGTATAGAGGTGCAGTGGAAGCCAAACACTGTATGAGAGCAAAGTCCCATTGGTAAGCGCTTTTGTATCAACAGTAGCACAGCCAAATCAGGCCTTTATGATAAGCAGGCAGAAGCACCAGATAAAGGCAGTCCATGACTCCTCCTTCCTATGAGGCTGAAGTTTGCTCCTGGTTTCCAGATTCTGATTTATCACAGAGCCGCAGGCGCTGCTTGAATAAGGAATACCCCCAAACTAGGCTCTGACAATTCCGGATCGACACACAGCCTTTAAATATGACTCGGGCGTCCCCAGCTTGAAGTTTTATTTGTACCGCAGTGCTCTTTAACTTGGGCCACCAATTAGGAATATGGAACTGGGGGATGGGGGCAGCATACCATCCAAAGACTGTCATCTTCCAGATGGGCAGCAAAGCGGTATCTGTGTTAGTCTGTTAAAGCAAAATAATACACAAGTCTGGTGGCCTATTCAAGACATTAATTTCAATAAGAGCTTTCGTGAGTCACAGCTCACTTCTTCAGATGTGTAAAAATCATCTTCCCTTTATGTATCTGAAGAAATGAGCTGTGGCTCACGAAAGCTCATACTGAAACAAAAGTTGTTAGTCTTTCAAGTGTCGCTGTGGTTTTGTTTCACCTTCCAGTTTGGTGTAGTGGTTAAGTGCGTAGACTCTAATATGGGAGAACCGGGTTTGATTCCCCACTCCTCCACTTGCAGCTGCCGGGTGACCTTGGGCAAGCCATAGTTCTGGCACAGCTGTTCTTGAAAAAGAGCAGTTTCTGTCAGAGCTCTCTCAGCCCCTACCTCACAGGGTGTCTGTTGTGGGGACGGGAAGGGGAAGGAGTTTGTAAGCCGCTCTGAGACTCCGAGTGAAGGGTGGGGTATGAATCCAATCTCCTCCTCCTCTTCTTCTTCTTCTTCTTCCAGGTGCCCTACTGTCATCTCCCAAAACCTTCGCTTTTTGCACAAGTTGCTCAGAAGAGGGATTCCTCACACCAACTATTTATTATTTATTTCATCCCGCCTTTCTTGCCAATGGGGACCCAAAGCAGCTTACATCCTCCTCCTCTCCTCCATTTTATCCACATAACCCCATGAAGTAGGTGAGGCTGAAAGTGTGTGTCTGACGACCCAAGGTCACTCAGCAAACTTCCATGGCAGAGTGAGGATTTCAACGAGGGTCTCCCAGATCCTAGTCCAACACTGCTCCGACATGTTCTTTTCTTGCCCACATATTTATTTAATAGCCATGGGTGGCCTCACTGTGCCAATAAAAAAAAAATCCATAAGCTCTGACCTGGATAGTCCAGGCAAGCCTGATCTTCTCAGTTTTCAGGAGCTAAGCAGGGTCGACTGTGGTTAGTACATGGATGGGAAGACTTCCCTGGAATACCAAGAGTCAGGAGGACACTCTCTGAATATCCTCCAGGCCCCCAGTAGGGGTCAGTCACCAGAGGTCAACAAGACTTCCAGGTGCAGAAACATGCACGCACGCACAAAAATTCCAAAAAAATATATATCTATGGGAGCACCCAAGGCTATAATAGATGCTTCTACAAACCTAGGCAAAATATGAGTGTTTGTACATGGATACCCCCACACACAATAACCATGTTATCTGCGCTTCAGCCGGCATCCTGGTTTGTCAACGTGCTTGAAAACCAGATTGGGAGGAGATAAGCAGGAGGTTTATGAGGCAGAGCAGGAATAGGGAAGAAAATGAGGATAAGGCACGAAGGAAACACTGCAGGAGCTGCAAGGGACAAGGAAGGAAAGCCACCAAGGTGGAGGAGGGAGAAAACAGAAGCAGGTGCGTCAGTTGGCCAGGGAAGGAGGCTGAGTCAAAGGATGGGAAGGGAAAAAGTTCAGGAGGGTGAATATCTGGGTGGGTGTAGGCAAGACAAAGTAAAGGGGAAGAAGTGGGGAGGAGGCAGTTTCCCAGCCTTATGGGTCCTAGTGGAGGGCCCAAATTTACTTCTGAATAAAGAACTGTGCATTTTGCACTGTGAGGATATGGTATGAATGATCTGGGGGAACCAAGTGCTTTTGGGGGGATAAAGAGGTGTGCAAACTTCCGTTCCTTATTCATAGAATCATAGAGTTGGAAGGAGCTGTACAGGCCATCTAGTCCAACCCCCTGCTCAATGCAGGACCAGCCTAAAGCATCCCTGACAAGTGTTTGCCCACCTGCTCCTTGAAGACTACCAGTGAGGGGGAGCTCACCACCTCCCTAGGCAGCCGATTCCACCACTTGAACTACCCCTACTGTAAAACCCCTCCTTGCTCCTTGTGCATACTGTGGTGAATAAGGAACTGGGAACTAGCAATCAGCTGCAGCCTCATTCCTTCCCTGTGCACAACACTTCTACTCCCTTCAGCTTTCTCTAGCTTGTTTCCAGGGATATCTTTTTATTCTCCTAGTAGAATACCTTTAATATGAATTGTATGTTAAATACTTTTTCTAAAAAAAACCCAAATTCCATCATAGTTCAGTGTTTAAAGAAAGTCAGGGTCCTCTTCTCTCATGCTGATGCACAGAGAACCAAAGCCAATGTTCAGTTCCACTTTTAACTTCTTAATACCTGGACAGGTACATAGCATATAGCATTTCTTCAGGATTCTCAAAAGGCAGAGAGGGTCACAGCCAGGCACTTAAGGGCCCTTGAGCATATGGCACAAACCCAGGGGCCTTCTGAACCAGTTTGGACTGCAAGTGAAAGTTATTACCAATACAAACGCTGGTAATAATCTTTTGTAAACACTCAGTACTCGGTGTTTTGGGGGATCATGACTTCATTCCCCGAACTTTTCCTCTTGTTAGCTCTTGACTTGCAACCAGGCTCCTGCAACGTGGTTTACAGCGTAGACCCAATTGTTAATCTACTGATGCTGATTTCTAAAGTAGGAAGTAACAGTTAATCTGTGATACTGGTTTTAACTTCTTGTTACCCTCCCTGAGCCTTGCTGTGCAGGGGAGGGCGGCCTGAAGAATAGAATA
>NW_015176538.1:70167-70962 GCF_001447785.1 Gekko japonicus | reverse complement strand
GAGTGGGGCTGGAGGAGCGGTGGGTGCCTCGCTTTCCTTTGCAAAAGGTCGTGGGTTCTGGCGACACACCAGCTAAACGCTACATCTTTTGCTTTCACGCATCGTTAGGTAATGCATTCTCAATGCATTATAGCAATGGTTTGCCACAGGATGTGCTCTCGGAGTTGCACTTTCGGTGCACTACAAGGGACCCTTTGCAAGTTTTCCCTGTGAAGAACCCAGCTGCAAACGCTTGCTAAGACGCATTGAAAGTGCGCCATCCAATGCGTGCGAAAGCATCTGGCTAGACGTGCCCATTTTTTTTATTTTGGATGCCCGGCTCTCTCCAGCGCTCTTTTCTTCTCCCCCCAGAAAAACGTGGCACGTAAAAAAAGGAAAAGTGCGTTATTGAGTGTGTGGGATCCCAGACCTAAAAAGTAAGTCGGGATACATATTCGATCTGCCACGGAGCCGCCCCCTTCTCAGGCCTTGCAAAAAAACACACACGCGGGTGCCCCAGCGTTCCCTCTAAGCTGAGTCAGTGTGAGCCAGCTCACAGTCTTTTAGCCTCCGGCTCACACTTTTTGTCTTACTATGTACTATGTGGCCGTAGATTAGGAATTAAATTGCACTTGCAACTTGCCTGTAAACCGCTCTGAGACCTTCGGGTCAGAACGGTATATAAATCGAACGTATAAATAAATGAATGAATAAATAAATAAGCTCAGGAAGGGATGCCTCCAAAGTAAACTAATTGATGCAGCAGCCAAGTCGCTGGCTCACGACTTTAATGCCAGCCGGCCGCTCACAAAGTGG
>NW_015176538.1:26833-70022 GCF_001447785.1 Gekko japonicus | reverse complement strand
GAAGCCGGTCTTGGGGGGGGGGGGGGGTCGGCGCCTGAGCCGCCTGAGTTGCACCGGTGTGAGGAAGCATCAGCAGCCCCTCTTTTCCGCAGCCGCCGACTTGGGCCTGAGAGGATTTCCGCCGCCCGCTCGAGGTCCTCGACCCACTCTCCGCACTCACCCTTTCGGGGGGACCCGGAGGAGGAGGGGGAGGCTGCGCCGCCGCCCTGGGCGTGGATGTCAACGGCCCCAAGCCGGGCGTAGCCGGGCTTTTCCCGGCCCCCGCCATGTCCGCTGCCCGGCCACAGCCCCCGGGGGGCAGCTGGAATTGCCCCGGCGCTCCCCGGCAGCGCGATCCTGTCAGGGGGCCTCGCCTCGAGAGCCGTCTCCCTCCGCCATGACAAGTGGTCCCTCGCCTGCTTCCTCCTCTGGGGAATCCCCCCCGTGGCAGCCCGTGATCCCCGGAGAGGAGAAAGCGGGAAGTCTTTATTTGAGTTTTTGAAAGGTTCTGTTTCCAACCGACTCCTGAGGGGAAGCCAAAAAAGGGGGCGCGTGATAAGCCTCGTATCCGTCCGCGTTTCCCGGCCTGAACTTCTCTCGTCTCTATGACAATCGCCAAGCCGCTCGGTCTCCAGCCCCCCCCCCCCCCACACACACCCAGCGCTGTCATGACATGGAAACTGCCAATCGTAAAAGGCAGTCGCTTCCCACACGACCAATCGCGGCGACACGTTTAAGAAGCCCCGCCTTTCATTGACTGAGAAAGTTTTGAGCCCTGTAGCATAGGCACGGTATGTGGTGGTGTCATAATATACATGTTGCACGTAGGTTGCTGTGCACTCTTCACACCTTTAGCAGAGAGTTCACCAGCTGGTCACTGAAAAGTATAGGAGCTTTTATGGTTGACAGCTAATTAATGAAGTTGTAGGAAAAAAGAAGCCTTTTAATTAGTAGTAAAGTGCTAAATGCAGCCTTTTAAAACTTGCTTGAAGTTACTGAGCATTGTCAGGTATAATCTCAAGCCACCTGCATATGATTTCAGAGAATCATACTGAGAACCAATCAGGTACCTGCAAAATCATCCCATGATAAAATCACAAAGATTATTTTTTTAGACTGTGGATGTCACTTCAAGTGTCATATAGAAGTTCGGTTTCTGTGGCCAAGGAACACAGGTGAGATTTCTGGGTGTGTATTGGGCTTCCTAAGCTTTTAAACCCAGCTAATTTGAAATCTGATTAGCTTTAAAGCTCATTTATTCAACCCTGCTTGAGAAATGTTAGGAGAGCTGGGTTTTGTTGCATGCAGTCTTTCCGTGATTTTAGGGTTAACTGGTACTTCTTTCTATTTTCTGTTATCTTGCCTAAAAAGAGAGTTGTGTCTTTTTTCAGTAAGGATCATTAGCTCACTGAAAGTTTCTGCCTCGCTTGTTGGCGCAAGGCTAAACACCATAACTTATAAATATTGTACTAGTGCAGGCAAGTTGCCCCTTTCCTGGTTCTTATCGGTATCCTTTTGAAGTCTCTGATGCTGCTTGGCCAGTGAGGGTAACACTCACATAACAAGTGGTTCAGACCATTACATTGGAATAAGGTAAAGGTTTCCCTTGCTCGAAAGCCAGATGAATCCAACTCTAGGGGTGCGGTGCTCATCTCCGTTTCCAAGCCAAAGAGCCAGCACTGTCCGAAGACGTTTTCGTGGTTATGTGTCTGGCGTGACTAGACGCCGAAGCGCATGGAACGCTGTTACCTTCCCACCAAAGCGGTACCTATTTATCTACTTGCAATTTCTTGCTTTCGAACTGCTAGGTTGGCAGGAGCTGGGACCAGAGACAGGAGCTCACTCTGTCATGCGGCACTCAGGTCTCAAACTGCCAAACTACCGACCTTCCGGTCTGCAGTTCAGCATCTTAACCACTTGAGCCACCGCAGCCCCTCTACACTGGAATACAGGATAACTATCTTGTAACAGTGGGGGACAGGCTACTGAGATCATGTCTACGATACATATCTCATCTTAAGGTATTTTTTCCTTCTGAAAATAGTGCCTCTGAACCTGTACAGAGCATCATGTGATCACCTTCCCCAAGCACCGACCTGAGACTGGGCCGGGGGCAAAGCCAGGACCACAGAAATATTTTAAAGGTGGGGGAACAGAAGCTAATCAGGACTTGCTTAATTTTGTCTACTTTGCGGGTGCATTTTTATTTCTCCTTATATAACGCGTAAATAAACAATGGTCTTAAAACGAGTATCACAGTCGTACATAGAAGTGAATGAACAAAGAAATCTACAAACTAGTGACTGATGAAAACGTATTTTATATGGGTGTTTTTACACATTTTAATTTATATGGAAATTTTTTAGGCTGCTTTTCTTTGCAGAGCCAGTTTACAGATTTAAAAAAGGACAAAAACAAACCCACAAACCAATCTGGGCTGGTCCAGGACTGCCAAGCTGGCTCTCACAGGTCCCGGGGCTGCAAGCCAAGAGCCCTCTGGTTCTTGTCCTTCAGTTCACACCCAGAGGCTCACACCTCAGGCCCCACCCAGGCTAAGATACCTGCAGGAAGTGAAGGGGGAAAATGGTTAATGGAAGACTGTATGCTGTGGCTAAGCCATATCATTTCCTTCACAGAAGAGGAATAAATGCAACTGAGGTCTTCTGCAGAAAGCGAGAAGCTTCTCATTTATTACTGAAACTTTGGATATAATTGTCAAATACAGACATCTTTTACAATTTTCGCGACCTTTTTGAAATAAGGCAATACAGGACGCCTAACTCATATTACACTGTTTATAACATGGAGATAATAATGGGTTTGTAGTAGCAACAGTGGGGCTGCGGTGGCTCAACGATTAAGATGCTGAACTGCCAACCGGAAGGTCTGTAGTTCAACAGTTCGAGACCCAAGTGCCATGTGATGGAGTGAGCTCCCATCTCTGGCCCCAGCTCCTGCCAACCTAGCACTTCGAAAGCAAGAAATTGCAAGTAGATAAATAGGTACCGCTTAGGTGGGAAGGTAACAGCGTTCCGTGCGCCTCGGCGTCTAGTCATGCCAGCCACATGACCACAGAAACGTCTTCAAACAGCGCTGGCTTTTCAGCTTGGAAATGGATGAGCACCACCCCTAGAGTTGGATTCGACTGGCTTTCGAGCAAGGGAAACCTTTACCTTCGTAGCAACAGTAAACCATAAACATTACTTTGGTACACTTAAGCCAAAGCTAACTGAGCTCAGCTCAACAGTCCTGGTGACAAATTGTTTCATCATACTTTACAAAGGAATTTTTCTAGGGTTTCTTTTCGCCCCTTGCAAACCTGCAGAAAAAGTAGATGTGTAAGATATTTCTGTATCAGGTGATTATGTAGCTGTTATATTCCTTAGTGTGCTGAAATATTCCTTAGTGTGCTGAAATAAGATTACCCTGATGCTGCTAATGAAGTTATGGTGTAGAACAGAAAGGTGGTCTTATAAAAGTTTCAAATCAAAAAGAGCCTAGAACTTCTTGGTTGACAAAAAAAAAGACAACGAAAGATCTTTATAAAATTAGCCATGGGGTAGAGAAAACAAGACACAATTAAGCAAATTTATTCTTAATGTTAGGCATTCACCAATTAAATTGATATTCTGATTCAGAACAGATTAAATCAGGGGTGTCGAACTCATTTGTTACGAGGGCTGCACCTGACATAAATGTCACTTGGTCGGGTCAGGCCAATGTGTGCCATAAAATGGAACACAAGGTACCAGAGATATAACCTTTATAAAGATGATTTCAGAAGCCGAATGGCAATAGCAGGCATGATTGGGTTAGGTGTGATTTTTTTTTTTAAATAATATTTTTATTGAAAACTTTTCAAAGCAATAAAATAAAAAACATAACGTTAACATTCCTCAAATACAGAGATCAGTAAACTGTATCAAGAACCAGTTTAACAGACAAAACGAACATTGGTCGAACATTATATACATATTATCAATCACCATCTTTTTAGAAGCCAGAAATATAAAATACAACCATATTCAGTTATATATCATTATCTTATATTTTGCATCAACTATGCTTTCCCATTCAAAGTTATCTAGGACTATTTTCCCTAAAATAGGGTTCCATATGTTTAGAGGGTTATAGAATTCACACTCGTTTTTGTCTTCTGAGTTGTATATTGAAAGACTATAGCTAAGAATTGGAAAAGCAAAAACGCACCGACTATAGCTCAATGGTTCAATAAAATTTGGGACATATTCTTGATTGGGTTAGGTGTGATATGCAGAGGGGTGGAGATCTCAGCATTGGTAATGAGACAGGAAACCTAGGTCTCAATTTGATACAGGAGGATTTAGTGGGTGATCTCTTCCTAGGTTCAAATCAAGGGCCTTTCCCAGTAAATCAGTTTATAGGACAATACCATTACATTAGTTTCTGGCTATTCAAGCATGGGTTATCTGCCAGGTTCAATGCTGTTGGGAAGTGGGGGGGGGGGGGGGCGGCGTGTTTCTGGCTATTCAAGCATGGGTTATCTGCCAGGTTCAATGCTTGTTGGGAAGTGGGGGGGGGGGGTTCCTGCTTCCCCACAGCATCATGGTACACCTCGCAGGATTTTTGTTCTCTGATCTTTCTCAAGCCTGATTTACTCCAAAGTTTTGGGAACGACCACAGTAAAAGCCTGGGTAGCTGCTGTGTGGGTGAGAAAATGCAGGTTTTCACACCTACGTTGCAGCCATTAAAAGGGGGCCTTTTAATTTTTTAAAAAGTTGGCACTAGAATATCATTATGATCAGGGCTTTTTTAGTAGAAAAAGCCCAGCAGGAACTCATTAGCATATTAGGCCACACCCATGACAGCACAGCTCATTAGCATATTAGGCCACACCCCCGTGTTACCAGAAGTGTGGTCATCCAGCCACACCCACCTTTGGCTTCTTATTCTGTTTACCTTGTTTGTTGTCAAAACCCAGGGCTTTTTTTGGAGCAGGAACTCCTTTGCATGTGAGGCCACACCCCTAATGTAGCCAATCCTAATGAGTTCCTGCCACTGGGTGTGGCCTATAATGGTGTGGCCTATAATGCTAATGAGTTCCTGCTGGGTGTGGCCAACTTGGGAGCTAGCCAGAACTCCGTTCCTGTGCGTTCCTGCCCAAAAATAGCCCTGAATGATATACTGTTGTAACAATAGGTGTAAATTTTTCTGAATCTCAGCTTTGATTTTAAAAAAAAGCCTCTAGCTCCTTTCACTACAGATATATGCCTTTTCCCTTGTATCTCCACAATGGAAGTGGATACAGACTTTATAAATGAAAGCAGACAATTCGCCTATTATTACAATGGTATATCAATATAACAATATTCTACAGCCGATTTTATTTTATTTTTTTTAATTGCAAAAGACCCGGTGGTGTAGGAGAGGGGGGTGGTCACTGCTGGGGGCCGGGGTAGGAAAGTTTGCCATATGGAAGCCATGTTGCCAGTGTGTTTTATTTAAGCTGCACCAGCAATGGGGAAACCACATATGCACCTCCCTGTGTAGAAATCACCACTGATTCATTTCAGGATACCTAAAGAACTTTCCTAGATATCTTTCCCGGAGGTAACACTTATTAGGAAAATGCATCTTGCTGGCATATCATGCTTTGTCGCTGAAAAATATGGCAGTATGTTCTAGGAGACCCTGCATGCCAACTGTGGACAGTCTGATAATTTTATGCATGAGAAATTATAAATGGGGCTTAACCCCCAACTCAAAACCGGGGGAGGAGCAAAGTTCTTTATCAGAAAAGTTTGACTAGTAAACGAGTCATGTTGTTATTTCATTTACTGAACTCCCAACATCTCCCCCGACCCATACAGTCCCAGAAAACAGTGGGTATGCCAAGAAGGAACAGCAGGTCATGGAACTGTTGAGACGGCTAACCTCTTGCATTCCAGAATTCTGCCTAATGTCCTTCCCCCTACCTGACAAGAACTGTCTGTTCAACTGCCAGTAGCCTAGGGGTGGCAAAGGTGAACAGAAGGATGACCTGGCATATGCACTCAGTCAGAGGTCCAAGGCCTCCTGAGTTGTCGTTCTTTTTTCATTCTGTATACTCTATTCATTCTGCATACACCCGACTCTGAAAGGCAAGAAGATACAGATGTTCAAAATAAAGGGGTGGAGGTAACGGTTGATTTTAGCAGGTCTACATAGAAGACGGGATGCGGTGGCTCAGAGGTTAAGATGCTGAGCTGCAGACCAGAAGGTCTGTAGCTTGGCAGTTCAAGACCCGAGTGCCGCATGACGGAGTGAGCTCCCGTCTCTGGCCCCAGCTCCTGCCAACCTAGCAGTTCAAAAGCAAGAAATTGCAAGTAGATAAATAGGTACCACTTTGGTGGGAAGGTAACAGCGTTCCGTGCACCTCGGCGTTTAGTCACGCCGGCCACATGACCACGGAAGCATCTTCAGATAGCACTGGCTCTTCGGCTTGGAAACGGAGACGAGTACCACCCACTAGAGTCAGATTTGACTAGCTGTCGAGCAAGGGAAACCTTTACCTTTACATAGAAAACAAAGTATGTACTTCATGGTGGAACATTTAAAGGCTTAGCCAACCATGGGATTATCCAGTCTCCCTTTGAAACTGCCTCCTTCCACGTTCAGTCTGTCCTGCAGGGCTTTCAGAGGCCCTTCCCCATCTTGGTAAGTTAAACGGCTTGGCCATCGGAGAAAGGGCTTTTTCTGGGGTTGAGCCCTGGCTAGGAAATACGTGTCCCGGAGATGCTCCCCGGGCATTTCTTGAGTTTTAAGTACCAACACAAGAGGACTGTATTTGCCTGAGCACTTGACTGAATGAAATCTTCTGCTGGATCCTGTATCTGACAAAGGGAGTTTTGACTCTCAAAAGCTTATACTCTGAAAAGCATGTTGGTCTCTGAGGTGCTACTAGACTCAAATCCAGCTGCTGCCTCATATATTGGAAGTGAGATTAGTGGTGGTTCTCTTGGTTTTATATGTTTGGTCGTGATCTGTGTCATTTAACCGAAAGGTGGGACCAAAAAGAGATTTCAGTAAATACAGTCCTCCCTGCTTGGAGGACTCATACCAAGAGTTAACAGATGAAGAAGAACCCAAACAAAGCCAGTGGGTTGGAGAGGATGGGAAGAAAGCGCAAAAAAACCGAGTCTGAGAGCAATTATCATCTGGAAGGGATAGAAGGAGCCATTAAGGCTAAAAGAAATGAAGCAATCATATACAGAGCAACAAAGCAACTTTTTTTCCGATCAGGACCGAGCAGGACGAGTGATGAGCTCTGGTATGAAGAGGAACAGAAGACCCATGAAACAAAGCCTGCATACTTCCTCACCACAATCTGTATTGGTGAGGGAGGTAAAGGTAACCTGCTGTGTTGCTACAAATACTCCCCTCTCAAAGACCAAAGCACTTACGTGTTACATAGATATCCCGATTTATGGGAGAATGGTGATGGGGGGAGGAGTGAGGGTGTCTATGGTGGCCTAAAAAGGTAAAGGTTTTCTTGCTCGAAAGCCAGTCGAGTCCGACTCTAGGATTGCGGTGCTCATCTCCATTTCAAAGCCGAAGAGCCAGTGCTGTCCGAAGACGTTTCCATGGTCATGTGGTCGGCATATGGTGGCTTAGACAGTGGCTATTTAGAGAAGAGTTGGTTTTATACCTGACTTTTCACTACCCAAAGGAATCTCAGAGCCGCTTACAATCAATCACCTTCCCTTTCCCTCCCCACAACAGACACCCTGTGAGGTAGGTGGGGCTGAGAGAGCTCTGAGAGAGCTGTGACTGACCCAAGGTCACCCAGCTGGCTTCATACGGAGGAGTGGGGAATCAAACCCGGTTCTCCAGATTAGAGTCCTGCCATTCTTAACCACTACACCCAAGTGGCTCTGAAACAGAAATCACTTGATGGCTGGGGGTTTCATAGAGACCCCTCCCATTGCATTCTAGATTTTTCTCCATTGTTCTCCACCCCTTCCTAACAGAAAGGAACTCTCTGCTCAACTGCCAGTGGTCCAGAGAGGGAAGATGTGAGTGGAAGGATGTTCTGACCGTCAGCACTGGGCAAAAGTCCAAAGGCTTATGGAGGAGGCCATTTTAAAAACTGTATGTTAATATTTTTGTAAATCAACCTTCTGATTGAAACGCAGGGTATAAAGTAGAGAATACTGTTGGCTTCAGATGCTTCTGGAGCGATTCACCAAAGAACAAAGCAGATTCTTCTTGGGAGAGATCTTGAGGGAATATTTAAAAGCTCAAAGAGGACAAGGAGGTCAAGGGAGAGTGCCTTCTGCTCTATTCCTTTTGTGGGGGAGGCTGTTGGGAGAAAAGATAACCTGGCTGCTCTAGTGGGGGGGGGTCCCTATCCTGAAAAGCCTACATAGGATGGAAGGGCAAGAGTATAACCAATTATACCTGCCATTTCCTTGGATGAATAAAAGGACTCTGATCATTTTTAAATATTTCCTCACTTTTCTAGGAGGCAGAAGGAAGGAATAATCTACAAGTGTATGAGCCTGCGGAACAGTAAGGCCTCTTGACAGTGAAAGGTAAAGATAACGTCCATTCCCAAGGAAATGCGGCGGGTACAGCCATGTCCCCAGAAGCACACAGTGAGCCTGAACTAGTCTTGCTCTCCCTGCAAAGACCATCAGCTGGTGTGTTTACAAGTGAAAGGGCCAGGGCTATTTTTGGGCAGGAACGCACAGGAACGGAGTTCCGGCTGGCTCCCAAGTTGGCCACGCCCAGCAGGAACTCATTAGCATAATAGGCCACACCCAACAGCAGAAACTCATTAGGACTGGCTACATTTGGGGTGTGTGGCCTAACATGCAAAGGAGTTCCTGCTACAAAAAAGGCCCTGGGTTTTGACAACAAGCAAGCAGAATAACAAGCAAAAGGTGGGTGTGGCTGGATGACCACACTTCTGGTAACATGGGGGTGCGGCCTAGTGTGCTAATGAGCTGTGCTGTCAGGGGTGTGGCCCAATATGCTAATGGGTTCCTGCTGTTGGGTGTGGCCTGTTATGCTAATGAGTTCTACAAAAAGAGTCCTGGAAAGGGCCCACATGTTTACGGAGGCCCTGTGATATTCTGTTGCTAAATAAACAGAGTGCTTGCAGCACCTTCACCACTGACAAGCGTTTATTCTGGTACAAGCTTTCGTGGACTAGTGCTACCTCACATGAGGTATGCATCTGGTGGGCTCTGGTCCATAAATTTTTGCTAGAATAAAAAGTCAGCAGTCTTGAAGGGGGTACAAGACCTCTGATTCACTTCCCTTATTTGCGGCAACCTGCCTGACACAGACCTCCTGAGATTTCAAAGTCTAGGCTGTGGTGTAGTGGTTAGAGCGCTGGACTGGGGTCTGGGAGGCCCAGGTTCAAATCCCCACTCGTGCCGTGGAAAAACCTCGGGGTGACCTTAGGCCGGTCGCACACTCTCAGCCTAATCTACCTCACAGGGTTGTTGTGAGGCTAAAATGGAAGACAGAACGATGTAAGCCGCTTTGGGTCCCACTGAGGACAAAGGCAGGGTATATATAAAGTTAGGAGCTGCGGTGGCTCAAGTGGTTAAGACGCTGAACTGCAGGCTGTCGAAGGTCAGTAGTTCAGCAGTTCAAGACCCAGGTGTGCCGCATGACGGAGTGAGCTCCCGTCTCTAGTTCCAGCTCTTGCCAACCTAGCAGTTCGAAAGCAAGAAATTGCAAGTAGATAAATAGGTACCACTACAGTGGGAAGGTAACAGCGTTCCGTGCGCCTTGGTGTTTAGTCATGCCGGCCACATGACCACGGAAATGTCTTCGGACAGCGCTGGCTCTTCGGCTTGCAAACGGAGATGAGCACCGCAACCCTAGAGTCGGATTCGACTGGCTTTCTAGCAAGGGAACCTTTACCTATATAAAGTTTAAAAAAAAATCTGTAAAGCTCTCCATTTCTGAGTTGCAAATATAAACTGAATAGGGCCATCATGGCTCAAGAGCAACTTGCACAAAAGGTAAACTTTGGATCAGACTTTTGGGCATCTCATGAGTGATAATAATGCACACGTATAATTTGATACGGGGAGGGGAGGCAGCATGGCATAGCCAATGACAGATCTTGAAAGCTAAGCTGGGTCAGTACTTGGAAGGGAGACAGCCAAGGAAGGCCCTAGAATCATAGAACCACAGAGTTGGAAGAGACCTCCCGGGGCATCTAGTCCAACCCCCTGTACAATGCCGGAAATTCACAAATACCTCCCCCCTCCACACACACAGTGTCCCCTGTTCCACGCCCAGAAGATGGAAAAAAAAAACCCTCCAGGATTGCTTCTTGACCCCAAAGTGGCAATGAGCATTTCGCTGGGCATGTAAGAAACGGCCACGAGAACTAAGCACTGAGGCAACCCGCCCTGCCCTCCCTTTCATGATCTGCCTGAGTTCACAGAATCTTCATTGCTGTCAGATGGCCATCTAGCCTCTGTTTGAAAACCTCCAAAGTAGGAGAGCCCGCCACCTCCCGAGGAAGCCTGTTCCATTGAGGAACCACACTGTCAGGAAGTTCTTCCTAATGTTTACCTGTAAAACTCTTCTGATTTAATTTCAACCCATTGGTTCTGGCCCTGCAGAGGAAGGCAAGGGCAAACCACCTCTGCTTAATCATTTGCCTTGAAAGCCCCTTCCTGGAGTCACCATAAATCAGCTGTGACTTGATGGCACTTTACACACGGCCACATAATCTGGCATGACCTCTTTTGAGCACGAAGTTGGGTAAACTTCCGTTCTTTATTCAGGATAGGCATGAAGGTCCCCGGCAAATAAGAAACTGACAGTCGGAGTCTTCGGTCTCTACTTGAGTCCATCAGTGTCTTTCACCAGCAGGTGAAGACTTTTTTGTTTCATTTGGCATACCCCCAATAACAGTTACTGGCCTTCCTTCTAGTGTTGTTTTATGTTTTGGGCTGAATTATGTTATAACTTTAGCTGGTATTTTTAATTGCTTAATTTCTTTTTGTTTGTCACGATGTAGACCCTGATTGAGTGGGAAAGCACCATAAAATAATAAATAAATACTTACCTTTCAGGGCAAGAACCCACAGACTCGCTCCCGCTTTATATTTCTGCAATCGGGGGATCAGAAAGCAACTAACCAGATAGCAAAAAGCAGTGGCTCCTCTGCACTGGGTGATTTACGACCCTAATCCCATTCCACGGGGGACTGCTGCTCCCGTTTCTGAATCGGACGTCATCTGCAAAGGAAAAAGAAGAACTCTTTCGGAGGAGGGGAACCACAGTGGAGGTAAACAAGGATAACAACAACACGCCCTCTGAATTAGGTTTGCGCATCCGCCTCTTTGTACAGGTTCAGACGTGCGCTGGGAGACGCGTGTTCGGAGCTCCCAGATATCGTTTAAAACTCAGTTTTCAGGCGTCCGGGGTCCGATCCAGACCTTGCATGGGGGGAGAATCGAGCCCAATTATTTCCGCGCCGACTCCTTTCGCGCCTGAACATTTAAAGTTGCCCAAACCTCCGGAGGCGCCGGCTCCAAGCTACGCCTGAACATATATTTGTTTTAAAAAAAATACACTTTTCTTCTTTATTTCAACCCCAGCCCCGTCGTCCGTGAAACGAGGACGCCACTCTCCTCCTTCTCCTCCACCACCGCCTCCTCACCGGCCCGGCTCTTTCCTCTCTCACTGGAGGCCAAGAGCCGCTCTCCTCGCCCCGAGGCGGCGCCGCCTCCTCCGCTCGGCCCCCTTTTTTCCCGGCATGCCGCGGCGCAACGGGGCCGGCTGTGGCGAATTTGAATGAAGAGTCCGGGCTTTTCGGCGCCATTTTCGAGTCGGGTCTGGCTCGGAGGAGCGGTGACGGCGGCCGCCGCGGAGCGAGTGGACTGACGGACGGACGGGCGGGAGCGCCAGGAGCCGGCGGGGGCTCGGCCGGGTAGGAGAAGAAGGGGCGAGGGGCAGCGGTCCACCTTCGCGGGCGCCCTTCCCTCGCGGCTCTCCTCCGGGGTCGCCCGACGACCTAACCCGGGCGGCCGGTCGCGACGCGCCCCCCTTGGACGCTTGGAGACCCCCATTTCCCCCCTCCCCACCGTCACCCCCAGCGCTTTTGTGGGCCCCGATCCGCCCTCCCGCCCGGCGCTGCTTCCCCCTTCCCCAAAGGGGAAGTCTGTCTCCAAAGCGCCCGTTTTGTCGCTGAGGCGGAATACGGGAGGAGGAGGACGACGACCCCTGCGGCCGCTCCGCGCCTCTGTCAGAGACACGGGAAGGGCCGTCCTCACGTTACGTTCCCCGCTCGCCCAGCCGGGTGAGCGGCTCCTCACCCGGAGTCCTCCTCGCCCGAGTTTGGACACCCCCCTTCCCGCCGGTTCGCACCAAACTGCACCCGGCCCCCGTACTCTGGGAGTTTCTTGCTTATTTGTGTTTTTCATTCTTCCTAAAATGCATTTATTTTTTAAAATTGGTGGGCGTGCTGGGGGGGGGCGGCACCAGAAGGGATCCCCGCCTAGGGTGCAAAATAAGCTGCCTGCTGCCTGCCTACCTTTGGGTCGCCGGCTGCGGGGCTCGCCCGGGCTCCGCAGTCGGGAGCGTCTCTGCGCTCGGGCGGCTCGCAGTTAAACTTGACACTCGGGCGGCGGCGGCGGCGGAGCTCTTGCCTCGGGCGAGGGAATGCGGCCCGGCGTGTGCCGGCTGGGGGGACCCGGAGGAGGACCGGGGCCGGGGAAGTCGCGCTGCCGCCCCTGCTTCTCGGCGCTGATCTGGGCAACGGGAAAGACCTGGAAGTGGGGAAGGGGGGAAGAAAAGTTATCTTCTTCCTCCTCTATTTTTTGACACACACCCCTTTGCTCCCTTTCTCCCTCCCTCGTTGCTTTCTCCACCACCCCCTTTTTTAAAATTTTTTTTTTTTTCCCTCTCCCCCTTTTTCCCTTCCGCCTTCTGAGCCGGGCGACTCGCGCTGTGCAAAATTCGGACGGGGCTCGCCGCAGCCAACGGATCGAGCGTGTCAAGAAGCAAGTTTTTTTGGGGGGGATGAAGGGACGGGTGTGTAAAGAGTTTATTCTGCCCAGAGATCTCGAGGCTTTCTGTTTCAAGGGGAGGAAGAGAGACGAGTATGTGCATCCCATGTGCGCTGCTGCGAAATGTCTGTGGCTACGTAGTTGGGTATTGGAAGGCTGGACTCTGCTTTGAAACCGGTTCGACCTTTTTCACACGGGCTTCCTCTTTAGGAACTCATGCGCCCTGGGGGATAGGTCATATCGCTGACAGTGCGACTTAAGTAGGATCCTCTGCCTGTGTGTGTGTGTGTAGTTTCTACTGGGAAGTAAGTGTTAAATAGTAAGTATCCTACTTCAAGCGCTGGGTCTCTGCAAAAGTTGGCTTGGCTTCTCGAACTGCAACGCTGTGGGGGGACTGTGTCAGCATATATCCATATCAATTCACAGCTGATTAAATGTGGGGGGGGGGAGGCAGGCACATAACTTTTTTGTCCCCAAGGGTGTGTTTAGATCTGCTCTCAGGGGGAAATCTACGGTGGAAGTTAAATTATAGTCATCAACTTTCACTTTCAAACATAACTCATAACTGGCATGGAAAATAAAATGATTCGGTGCTCCGAATGCGGAGCCTTTCCCCCCCTCCCCCCCAGAGCTCTAACTCCTGTTTTTTTGGTATCTATTTTAAAATCACATTTAAGCTGCTTAAATTTGTGTTCAGGGTTTTTTTTTTTTCCCCCAGTTTCATAATTAGTGTTAGGCAGTCTACATGAAAGAATGTAAGGGTTGATGAAATTCGGATTGTGGGATGTTTGGGGGCTGTTTTTCGGATTTGATCTTTAAATGATATTTTGTAGAAACGTTTGCCTTCCCCCTGCCTGATACTTGAATTTCTGATCACTGATCTCTTGGAGTGCCGTCCTGAAGAGAATGACGCCTTTCTAAACTCATTGACTTGTAAAATGAAACTTTGTGCTTCGGTGGTGTAGCTGGCCATGTGTGATAGGTTTGGGTTTTTTTAGTTCACTAAGAGGTGTTAAAGGTGACAAGTAATCTTTATACATACATTTTTGTGTTAATTCAAAATAGGTCAAACAGTGACCTTTCTGCCAGTCACACTTGTATGAAATTTGACCATGTCTCAAATTTTGAAACTGCATAGTTTTCAGAATTTTGTCTGATATTAGAGTCAAATTAAGTTTATTAATTTGAGAATGCCTTGTTCAGTGTGAACAGCATCACAAGTGTAATGCAGGTATATATTTTATTGATATGTAGGTTAAACCTTTCAGTGAATTCCCTTGTGTCACTTGCAGAATAGCTTTGAGGAAACTAAAAAATGCAGTTTTGTTTCTTACATTCTACAGTATCATTACTAATGGAGTAATGCTTTATTTGAAGGTGGTATCATCTCAGCCTGTCCTGGAAGAATTGGTTACAACATACAAGACAGATGATTAAGTCTTCCTTCATAGAGTGCCCTAACAGGCCCATTTTTTAAAAAAAGTGTAAGAGTTTATAAACACATGTGTGGATTATCAGTGTGAATCTGCATAGGATTGCACTGTATGTCTTCTTTACTGAAGATGAGGTGTTTGGTTAATGGGGCAACGTAAAGGCAAAAAGCAGCTTAAACCTCCAGTATTCTTAAGGCATTCATTCCTGTGTATGTACATATATGCCTCAATCAAATTAAAACGAGTTGTAGCTAAATTCTGTTGAAATCAATGGGAGAAGTTATTTTTGACTAACTATAGCTTGAGGCCATGGTATTCCAAAAGTTGTGTTAATGTTAATTTTGTCATCTAAGCACAGTTTCATCCTCTGATTTTAATGTGGAAAAAGTATTGGTTCCTTTTAAATAGTATATTGAGACATATTTATATTATCTCCAATGACAGACTATGGAGAAAGTAAAATTATAGCCACTGCTTACCACTGGAAAGAGCATACCACCTTCCTATTGACACGAATATTTTAACAGGGTTTTCAGAACTATGTCTTGTTTTCTGCAGTTCTGTCTTCATATTGCCTTATAGGGACATCATTTAACACTTTTGTGTATACAAGCAATAACAGGAAACACAGCAAAATATTTAATCATGGTTAGAGTACATGGACAGGAATACACTTTGCTAAACTCTTTTATGTAAATTGGAATATAGGTAAATTTCTGAGGTATTGGATCCAGTTCTGTAGCATTATGTAGAATTGCTTAATTATTTACCTATACTAATCCTGCTCTAGTGGTACACAACTAATCGTATGCAAGAAATAGTGGTCCTTGGGTAGGAATTAATATCCACATCAAGAAGTGCATTTAGTTACTTCATAGAAAACTGGATGTATATTGTTCTGCTGGTGAAACATGCATTCAGGTGTGCCTCTACATCCTTATTGCCTGGAAGTCGTTCACATGCAGTTCTCCCTTGTTGAACTGGGTCAATTGTCTGCCTAAAATAAAATATTCTGCCATTTCTTCATAGCTCAGTACAGCATACAAACTACACCCTATCGGTCACATGAGGGTTGGTTAGGCCGATAGATGTGCCTGGCCCAGTGAACTTTATTGCAGTGTGGACATTTGAATCCTGGTATCCACAGTCTTTGATACTAGAACTACAGCACTATGTTGGATTAGTTTACCTGTTTCTGTGTACCCCATTTGAAAGTCCTTTAAAGCAAAAAAAAAAAAAAAAAAAAGTCCGTTCAGCTGGAACTTTAACCCTGTAGTGCAAGTAAACATTTGTGGGGCTTCGGAAACTAATTGGAGACCTAAGATGAACTGCTGAACGGATAAGGGCATTGCTTCTAGTTCTGCAGAGCTAGGATTTTATCCCTTTAAGGGGACAGGTGCACTTTAAAATAATCTGTAGTAAAAAAAATTCTTTTTTCTTTTGCATTTTAAAATTCGTGAGCACTAGAATGGAATTATCATGCTATTACAGTTCTTTCTCTCCTTCCACCCCCCTTTTTTGTCCTTGCACTTGTGACCAATTACACATTCATGGGCAATAACAAACATAAGTAAAATCTATAAAATACTGTACACATTTTGGAAGTTGGTATATTTACTATTTTTTTCCTGCAAGGCTGTGGGCATATTTCTCTAAACCTAATTTTAAAGGAAACTTCAGATCTTAAGATCTTACTTCAATTAGACGAATATGGCACTACCTTTATGACAGGATTAGTGTTTAAGGAAAAGTAATTCTTGAACTTTAGACAGGAGGTTAAGCTTCAAGGTTAGGGTCGCCTGTGCCCCTGCTAAAGTTAAGAATTACTTAAATGAGAAATATTAGCTTGTTCAACTTTGTTGGCAGCTCACCAAGATTTCTTTGAGGAGAGACGTGCGGAGAAGGGGTAACATATGGATATTTAATATAAAACAGACATATTTAAGCCCCTGCAGTGCATAATATAATTTTAAAGCAAGTATTTGTTACAGAGGGTTGAGGTAAAATATAGCTTGAGATATCTCCCAGGTTTGTATTTGTAGCACTCCACCTGCAAACTGAAGTCTGAATATGTGTTGTCAATCTCTTACTGAAGACAGTAGAACAGCATAACCATTTGCTTAACTTGCGTTTTATGGTTGTACCATTTCTGCATGCACAAAAAAATTGCATGCATGAAATATTAAATACAGTTCACCCAGTCTGCACTTCTAAAATGGTCCTATCTCTGATATAGTGGGATTACATGTGACAGATATCAAATTCTAAAGTCTAATCTATTTCATAAATGTCTATCTAACATTTAAAATATGAATTGTTTTAATCTTGTAGTGAAATATTTTAATTTTTAATAAAACATAGATATATTTTAGCGGAAATGTGAACCAGCACCTTTCCCCAATTATGTTTAAATGAAGCACCGGATTGAAACGTAAGAGAAACAAAGAGTGAAGTGTACTGGTCCAGTTTTGCTTCAGGTGTTCTTTGGAAGTATATTACAGGCATTTTAATATCAAGTAGCTTTTGAAATGTGGGATCTTAAAGTAAAATTCTATTTTAAGATAATCAGAACAGTTTAATTATCCAGTGATATGTGAGAACCAGCTCTAAGATATTAGATGTTGGCATTTTGGTAAATGTGCAGGTAAAAAATGTCAAGTTCTAAATTTTCAATAGCGAGCTGATTGTTAAAGGCCTTTTATTCTGTTTGTTTGTGAAATATTAACATAACACTAGCAGCCCAGTTCTAAACAGAATTACACCATTCTCTAAGCCCATAGATTTCAAAGGGTGTAACTCATGAGGATTGCCCAGTTAATCATATTCTCTCTTTTAAAAATTATGGAACTGTAATATGACTACTTGGCTTCTACATAAAGTTAGATTGTGTTTCAGTCTGGAGTTCAAGGTGGCTTTAAAGGTACTAATAAGATAATTTGCCAAACTATTATTGAACTTGCTCAATCTCATTGAAGGCGGCATCCAACACATTTTGGATATAAAAGAAGTTCAGCTAGTACAGTAATTTTTAAAAATTAAAACTGCATCTTTATTGTATCAGTAATAGTAAATGATTGGTCAGCAAAAATAAGTAAACAGATGGATTTACGTAGATTAAGAAACATTGATCTGTGTTTTGAATTATAGAATAATTTTATTAGCTGGCTAGCAATACTGTCTACAGCAATCTTGGCTGGAATTCAAGTTATATATATATTCTCTCTCTCTCTCTCTCTCTCTCTCTCTCTCTCTCTCTCTCGGTAAAAGTAGCTTTCATTTTCAGGAAGAAACCTTTTTATCTATATAAAGGATGGCTTTGTAATAAGGAGTAAATATTTCATTTAAGGCATATATATATCTGTATGAATCCACACAACTCTCAGTGAGTTTAGAGCAATAATACATAATGAAAATATCACAAAGTATAAACAGTAAACAAACTACTTAAAGCAACAGTAAACAGAACTAGCAAAAAAATAAACCCCAACTATATGCCATTTGAAATTTGTGTAATCAGCCTTAAAATCACTCTGAAACAGTTCTAGATTCAGGTGGGTAGTCATGTTGGTCTGAAGCAGCCGAACAAAGTTAGAACCTAGTGGCACCTTTAAGACCAACAAAGTTTTATTCAAGGTATAAGTTTTCATGTGCATGCACACTTACACCTTGAATAAAACTTTGATAGTCTTAAAGGTCCTACTAGGCTCTAACTTTGTCCTGAAACAGTGCTGTTTGACTTGATATCTAGAAGCCAGTGAGGATTAAGCAAAACAAGTCTGTCTGTGGGTAGGAATTTTTATACTTTTGATGTCACTCACTAACTTGCCATCCAGCGTGGGGGGGGGGCATAGCAAATCTTCAAAGGGCACTTGTAATATGGGGGGGGGTCATATGGAAGAGGGCAGTCCTTAAAGTCTCCTATACCCTGCAGGGGTTTAGGCATTTGTGGCTTAATTTCCCTGCAGTTTCACTTTAGAGATGGGGAAGTATATTGGCATCAACACTTTATGTAAATTTTAATTTTATTTATTTTGCTTATACATTCACTTGTCTGGCCAATAGGGGCCCAGATTGGCTTACAACAGTCTCCTCTTCTCCATTTTATCCTCACACCTGGCCTGTGAGCGAGGTTATGCCGAGATTGGTCCAGGGTAATCGAGCGAGCTTCCATGGCAGAGGGCAGATTTATACTGGGTCTCCCAAATCTTTGTCGGACACTCTACCCAGTATACTATGCTGGCTCTAGATGAGCCTTAGGGCATATACAGTATTTACTCAAATGCAAGACTGAGGTTTTTTCCTATCCATTTTTTTAACATTTTTTTACATTTGCACACAAGTTACAGTTATATCGAGTAATGCATTTGTTGTGCATAACATTTTAAGGGGGGTCATCTTACATTCAGGGTTGTCTTTCTTTTGAGTAGATACAGTATACTTCAAGTAGATTTTTAGCCCTGTGGAAGAGGCTATCTTCCTTGTTCTGCTGCTGCTCTTTGATATTACGCAGTTCACATATTCAAAGGCCAGAAGAATAGTTCATTATTAAGCTATTTTGCTTCCATGAGACTACATATTGGTTGAGACGGTTCCCCCCCCCCCTCCTGACAGAATTTGAGCCCTAGGTAGCTGGCGGAATTGCAGTACAGGTAAAACTGATTTCAAATCAAGATGGTTTAAATAAAGAAAATGGCCTGAAATTTTGAACATTTCCACTTTCTGATTCACGTTTCCTCTGGAAGCAAGCATGCACACGAAATGGTTGCTACAGTTAACTGCTTGCAAATAGTTTTTATGCTAACCAGGAGCATGATGCAAAACTTTTCGTCACGTTGCCCCTTGCGTTACAGAATGTACTAGGGGTACAATTGAGAAATTAAGGTTTTGTATGTAGTTCTCTATACATACATTAAAAAAAACCGTTAAGGGAAGTTACTTAGTTGACCGCTTTCCAAAAGTAAGTTACTGAGTAGAACATGAGGGGGAGTTTAAAAATATCCATACGGTTTGGTTGGAATCTGTACCTTCATAATACTAAATACAGTTTATAAGGTTTTCACACCAGCCATGCATTAGAGGGCCAGCGTGGGGCCATGGTTTCGGTGTCAGACTATCATCTGGGAGACCCAGGTTCAAATCCTCCCTCGTGCCATGAAAGCTCACTGGGTTTCTATGGGCCAATCACAAAGTCTTAGCCTAACCTACCTCACAGGGTTTTTGTGAGGCTAAAATGGAGGAGAGGAGAACAGTGTAAGCTGCTTTGGGGAGAAAGTGGGGTACAAATGCTGTAAATAAAATTATTACCTCCTTATGACTCTTAGACAACTTTCATTTTTCGGTCCTAAGTAAGCAGCAAAAGCAAGAGGTTTGTGGAGTATCCATACATATCCAGTGGGCTGTTTTTGTCTTGGTAGTTCATAAGCTGTACAGGCCTAAGTCATATCTTTGTCCTGGTGAATCTTGTTCGAATTTATCACCTTTTATCGAAAAGGAATCCCAGCCCACTTTCTTGAAGGAACTTTTTATGTTTACATCTCTCTCTTTTAAAAAAAAAATCTGGTCCCCAGAGATATGACAAAAATAACGGTAAAATACATACTCATCGTTTTGAGCTTCCTTCTACATAATAATCAGTCTCTTACATAGTTTTGCGGGAGACAGTTAAATGATAACAGATTGGTTCCAGGATGCTGAGGACTTATATTTTCTGATGCACGATGTTTGCTTTCTAACATGTGGTCTTTGCAAAAAAAAAAATCGTCACAGGATGAGAAGAATGGTTTTCTTAAGTCACCAAGAGCAAGGAAAATGTAATTCAGCATTATTTTACAATTAGGTATTTGGGGGGGGGGGATAAAAGGGTGAGCCGACAGCTCTCCTGGTGATCAGTTTGCCTCTTATTTTCCTTTGCAGGTTAGGGGATTGGAAATCGATTCTCTGAACTCTGTTCCAATGTTTATAACTGCAAGCATTGTGAACATCTATTTTACAAGATCGTTGTAAAGCTGTCAGGAATATAAAGTATGCAAAGTGTTTAGAACACTTGAAAGCACTGTACAAACTGTACTGTAGTAACCAGTCTTTTAAAGATGTCACAGTTATTTCAAGCTCTGAAGGCCCCATTTCCATGAAGAGGAGTGCTGTGAAACGTGAAACCCTGCAACGTTGTTAAACTATTGGTGGTGGTTTAAAAAAAAATCGACCATTTTTCTGATTTGTGGAAGGGACAGAGTTGAGGGCAGGACGGAGGCAGCAGGCAAAATTAGCTGCATCTGCCTTCCACACACTTTGTTGCGTGCAAAAAAGAATCTGACATCAAGTGCAGTGAAAAAGGCTGTTCAGCTTCCGAAAGGGAGCGTTTTCGTTTTCCAGAGGCCTGGCTGCTATATTGAGTGCACGACATGTGACCAAGGAATGAAACAGCTCACGCTGAGAAATGGTGCAAAATTGCCCAAAACGTCCAACTTGTCAAGCATAGAGAAGGAAACACGAAAGAGGCCAGAGCCTGTAGAGAAAGCCAGGTAAAAGCAACAACTGACTTTTCAAGCAGGAGTGCTAAGACTCAGAAAATGTTATTTGCCTTGCCTGCAGTTTAAACAAAAGCCAAAGTGCCATTTACTGCAGGTGTGATCTTCAAAGATATAGCCGAGGAAAACTGACCCAACCTCTGTTCCATTTCAAAGACTGCACTGCACTGCCAAAACTGGCAAGAAATGCACAGGATTTAGGTGACTACCTTTAGAGTAAGTGTCAACGCATCAGTAGAATGTTCCCTTTTGTTAAACCTGATTTGTGATGAGAATGCTGGCTGCGCTGAGAAGAGTTGGCTTCTTGTGTATCATCAGTCTGAACATCAACATGTGTGACATTTGGTCAGTCTCCAAGCTTAATTGAAATCAGTGAGGGATGTAATGCAGAGAATATGACGAAAGCAATTGCAGAACTTTTGAGAAATGACCAGAATAAAAGCCCTATTGAGAAAATTGTGGGTTTTACTGAAAATGGGGCATCCCCAATTCTCACCCAATGTGAAAGTGTTTCTAGGTAACTGAAAGATCACTATGGTGATTTATTCGTCCAGCACTGTATGACCCATCACCATGTTTTAATGGCTGAAATGTGCTATCGACATGACAGACATTTCAATGCAGCTGCAAAAAAGAGAGAGTTTAATTTAGACACATATAAGACGTGTGAAATACATGTGAATGAAAGTATTCAGATTCTGTTAGCAAAACAAAGAAAGAAATATACTGGTTAAGTCTAGCTGCCTGTTTTAAGAGATTTGAGCACCTGTGGGATTCTCTAGTATGGAATTTCAGGAGAGAGGCATTTGGAAACGGGTTCCCCAGTTACAGCACAGGTCATCAGAATATTCACGACATGCTGCAGATTCATTCTCTGTCTTACTTTCCTGAAGTGGGTTCTTCTGCCACCCAGGAATCTAGTCCTGTAAAAAGAGAACTGTACAACACGTCCTGTTCTTCGGTAAAGTACAGGAAGGTCCTTTTGAAGCCTTTTAACCCTCTTTCTGTCAAAGTCTTTTGTATCCACAAACGATCTGTGTATTCTCAGTGTGTCCGTGTGCTATAGTGGTTAAGAGTGCTGGACTCGGTTCAAATCACTTGTTTTGTGGAAGCTCATTGGGTAATCTTGGGCCAGTTTAAGTCAAAGTCAAATACCTTTTATTGGCATACAATATTAGAAGCAATTCCCAATATTAATACAATCCAATTCGTGGGCCAGTTGTACTCTCTCAGCCTAACCTACCTCATAGGGCCGGCGTGATGAGAAAATGGAAGGGAGGAGAATGATGTCACTCTCCTTGGCTCCTCATGGGGGAGAAAGGCAGATTAGAGGTAGAGAGGATTTGAGGGGCAGTGCTTATATACATCAGAAAAAGAGATTGCTGCAGTGTAGATTTCATTCCATGTGCCAGAAAGTTTGAACAGGCATTCAAGACAGGTTTCCTGGAAAAGACACGGTGAAATATATGGTTTACTTATACCACATAACCAAGAGCTTCAAATCTCATACTTTAAAAAAAAAAAATTGCTCTAAGATTTGGAAAGCATACTGACCGAAATTCAACATTCGTTGGGTTCTTAGTCTGATGCAAAGAGACGACCTCGGACCCCTGTGTCAGCAACGTTACCCAACGAGTGCCATTTGCTTAAGTCAAGTAATGATGGATACAGTGAACTAAGTAGGCCATGTCTTCTTTTATTGACACACAGTCCTTGCTGCAGACACAACTTCAAGTCATGTGAACTCAAAAAAATATCCGTATGGAATGGGCTTGAGGGCTGACAGGTTGATATACATTGGACTTGCAACAGTGAGCACAAAGGACTTTAAGGTAGCTGCAGCAGCTTAAAATGCATTCAGAATCTGCTGTCGATAAAGGGTAGGAAATAGCTTTACGTTGTACTATAAGAGTGTTTCTGGTAATGGGACTGTTCTTCAGGGCCTGCAAGACGGAGCTCTTCCGCCAGGCTTTCAGCTAGGGGGCCGCCACCATTATAGAGCCCTGGCCCTTGGTCTTTGACATCCAGCCGCAGGAAGATCAGGAGCAGAAGGATCTTTAGAGAGTGCATTGAAATAAGCTGCGGTGGCTCAAGTGGTTAAGACGCTGAACTGCAGGCTGTGGAAGGTCAGTAGTTCAGCAGTTCGAGACCTGGGTGCCACATGATGGAGTGAGCTCCCATCTCTAGTTCCAGCTCCTGCCAACCTAGCAGTTCGAAAGCAAGAAATTGCAAGTAGATAAATAGGGACCACTTCGGTGGGAAGGTAACAGCGTTCCGTGCGCCCTGGTGTTTAGACATGCCGGCCACATGACCACGGAAACGTCTTCGGACAGCGCTGGCTCTTCGGCTTTGAAACTGAGACGGGCAAGGGAAACCTTTACCTTTATTGAAATAAGCCATCTTGAGTAACTTATCTTCTGCACTTTATGAAACTGTATTAATAATGGAATTGCTTTATATGGTTTTATGTGGTTTTAACTGTATTTTATGTGCTGACTGTGAGCCGCCCTGAGCCTGCATTGCAGGGAGGGCGGGGTAGAAAATGTGACATATATTATATGTATTCTGGATTGATACCCTGTTTTCCCGAAAGTAAGACCTACCCCAAAAATAAGCCCTAGCAGGATTTCTATGCGTTTGTGGTATAAGCCCTAGTGCGTCTTCTTGAGAAAAAATAAATATAAGACAGTGTCTTATTTTCAGGGAAACATGGTAGTGTGAGCTTCCATGAGTTGCTTAAAGCAGGAAGAACTGGTTTGGACCACTGGGAGAGGAGGGAGGAAAGTGATGTAAGGCAGGAAATGTCAATTTAGAATTCGGATTTTGGTTGGAGCAAGTGACTTCATAGGAGGCTGAGGTGCTTGAGGGCTTGGCCGCTGAGCAGGAAGTAACATCCTGCTGGTAAGTAGCCCACCCCCCCTTTCTGACATTGAGCCTTCCAGTTTTGATAAGCGTCTGTCATGTAACATGATGGTGCCTATCCCTGTTCCCTTCAGTAAGGAATTTGCCTCCCTTTGACCAAATCGAGAAGCAAAGCAGTGATCTGTTCTTCCTGGAGGTAGGTCAAGATGGGTAGCTGTGTTTATCTGTAGCAGCAGAAAAGAGTCCAGTAGCACCTTATAAAGACTAACAAAATTTGTGATCGGGTATGAGCTTTTCTGGGGGCTGCGGTGGCTCAGAGGTTAAGACGCTGAGCTGCAGACCAGAAGGCCTGTCGCTCTGCAGTTCGAGACTCTAGTGTCATGTGACAGAGTGAGCTCCCGTCTCTGGCCTTAGCTCCTGCCAACCTACTAGTTCGAAAGCAAGAAATTGCAAGTAGATAAATAGGTTCCATTTTGGTGGGAAGGTATCAGCATTCCGTGTGCCTCTGCATTTAGTCATGCCGGCTACATGACCACGGGCACATCTTCGGGCAGCGCTGGCTCGTCGGCTTGGAAACCGCGATGAGCACCACACCCTAGAGTCGAATTCGACTGGCTTTCGGGCAAGGGAAACCTTTACCTATGAGCTTTTCTACTATTGCTCCTGGGTTTTGTGAAAAACAGAAGCTTTCAGGTGGCCCAAGATAACAGCTGGTGTGAACATGTTTTAACCAACTGCCTCTTTCATGTAAGTGGGTAACTTCTGAAGAAGCCAGGCATACCTTATTCCTGGGCTCAGTTCATTTTTTTTCCTTCCTCATTTTCATGTGAATGTGAAGTTGACCCTTCTCAGTACACATGTCCTTTCCTTCCTCCAATCATATGTGTCAGGCTTGCATTTAACAGCTGGAGAAAATCTAGAGCAGAAGCAAGCATTATATCAGTGTTAATGGCTCTTCACTTCCCCCAAAATATGACTTGCTGTGTAGTGTCTCTTTGCCATTTCTCCCTGCACGCATCTTAAGATAGCATTCAGTGCTTGGAGAAAAATCCTCCATACTGTCTGAAACAGCAGTTTCCTCACTGCCAGTTTTCTGGGACAAATGTTGTACTGTTATAGTACTTGGAAAAATTTGGTTGCTTCAAATAAAAGGTGTGTGCGTGGACATGTGTGCTAGAACCTGACAGTGCTATAGTGTGGTCTGTATTGTGTGTGGACAGCAATGCTCCCTCTAAGCTGTGGAGTCTTGTGAGCAAAAATTCAACTTCGTGAGCTGCTGGCATTAAAAGTTGTGAGTGAGCAATTTGGCTACTGCATAAATTAGTTTGCTCTGGAGCCATCCTTCCTGAGCTAAAATAAAAATGTGTGAGCCAGAGGCTAAAACGCTGTGAGCTAGCTCACGCTGACTAAGCTGAGAAGGAACACGGGTGGACAGACATACAGATGGTTTCGCTTTCTTGCGAGAGTTGGACTTCTCTCCTTTTTTGTTCCAGTGCATGCTGTTGTGAATTGTGAAATAAGTTAATGGTGAATATGTACAGATGGGCAGCTTATTCCATGCAAGTCTGGAAAAACAGCGCTTGTGCCCAACTGACTGGCTTATTAATGAAAACATTAACTTAATAATAAAAAAGAAACATATGTGGGTTACAACAAATGATTTTCTTCTTGAAAGCTTTAAAATCCATCTCTCTGAGAAGTTTAACAGAGGCCGTGGCCACGCGGTCAATTTGATCGGGTTTCACCACTGTTCCCTATCGTATTTAATCTCAGGGAACACGAAGAAGACTCCAGATAGCAAATGTAATGTGTACTGTAGCGCTTCTGGCACTTAGCGTGGTGGCTTTGTGTCTTTATTTCAACTAACAGTATTTAGGGGAAGGTGAAAGAAACCAATGTCCATCCATGCCAGTGGGCCAATGTTTTTTTTTGCAATCCAGCTGCCTGGCGTTCAGTCAGTCACCTTGTTCATCAGCTTGAACCAGTGGGGCTTCATGGAATTTGCATTTAGCATCTGTTTTGCACAGTGCCCATGGTTCAAGGTACTGGCTTCTGTAAGGGCCAAAATAGATGTGGTGGCATCCTTGTGGCGGCCACAAGGATGCAGTTGCCATTTTCAAGTTCATTTTAAAATGCCACAGGGGTCCAAGCAGCAGGGGGCTTTTGTTCTCCCTCCCGCCTTTTTGAGTGCTGAAACAGCCATGGGGGGGGGGACAAGCTCCTCCACAGCTGTTTCAGTACTTGAAAGGATGCGGGGGTGGGGGGAATAAGAGTGCTGTGCAGGACACCATCATGTCTAGTTCGGCCCTAAGACTTCACCATACAGCAAGAAGTTTATATGCATGTCTTTCGATCAGACTTTCGTTGAGGGTTTGATGTAGGACCCCACATAATGAAGGCCTGGGGAATAATTTGCTGAAATGCCCAGTTCTTGTGAGGGGGGCTGACTTCAGGAGCAAGTCTACAACTTCTGAGGGTACCACCCAGTGTTCCCTCTAAGCTGAGTTAGTGTGAGCTAGCTCACAGTTTTTTAGCCTTCAGCTCACAGATTTTTGTCTTAGCTCAGGAAGGATGGCTCCAGAGCAAAGTAATTTATGCAGTAGCCAAATCGCTGGCTCACAGCTTTAAAGCCAGTAACTCACGAAGCAGAATTTTTGCTCACAAGACTCCACAGTTTAGAGGGAACATTGGTACCACCCCCAGCTGAATACTGCTTCCCAAGCAGATTCGTCTGACTGCTACACAGGGTTTTATGTAGGAACATCTTTGTACAGATCATTTCATTGTGTGCTGACCATGCCCATTTGCAGATTCTAACTTTGCAAAGGCAAGCACAGGGAGCTCCAGTCCAGGCCATTTACGAGAATTTGTGTTATGAAATTCAGTGGCTTGCCTTTTGACAGCAGCAGTGTTCTTAATTATGACTGTAGTAGTGGGATTTCTCATAAGAGACATAGGAGGGCACGCACAGCTGGGGGGATCTTCTATCACAGTAGTACTGGCAGCACGAACTATTTGGTGTAGATATTCAAAGGGCTACTCGGTTGTGTACACTTTTTGCCATTGATAATGCCAATTTATTTCAACATTGTATGGGGTAGTGTGACTGAGGTTCCTGTTTAAAGAAAAAAAGATGTCCTCCCCCCCCCCCAATTATTTTGAATTGAATTATTCTCCCTTACCTGACAGGAATCTAATGTCCTGTGCTTTGTCCTTGGTCCCTCGTTATGTCGGTTGGCAATGACAAAATTTCTGGAAATTTTGAAACCACAGGGGGAAAGACAAATTTAGGGGAACATTGAAATATGAGCAAAAATTGAAAGATAAGCAATATTTTCCTGTCCTATCTAACCGAAACTCATTTTACTGATTTAACAACATTAGATGAATCATTTATAACTTAGCATATAAAAATGTACTGTTTGGCCCATTTTATGGAATTTAAAAGTATAAGTGGCTTAGTTTTCTATAAGAAAAAATTGCAAGTGTCCCTAGTACTTGAGATACAGTTGCAAAGTGTGTTGCATGGTGGCAGAGCAGATGTATCTGAATTTCTGCTGCCTGAAATAAAAGAAAGTGTATTGTTTGAACAAACATTCTCATACAGTCACAATAAGTAAGGCTATTAGCACCTTTTTAGGTGTTAAAGTTTATAAAACTGAAAGCCTCAAACTCTTTGATATAGTAACATAGTGTAGCATATTAACTGCTGCCAAAACTTTAAAAATATATCTTGAGCATCTTGTATATGTCTATAGTGTACATAGGAATTATCATTATCTAACCCAGGAGATTGTCTTGCATACAAACTTTCATACTACGCATTTGAAGTTCAGTCTTTCCTCATTGCAAATGGGGGGAGGGGGAATCATGGGAGGTTGATTTTTATTCCCAAAAAAATTCCCCAAATTTTTTTCCGTTGGAAAAATTGAAGATGGGGGGATGCTTCTTTTCCTCCAGGCCTTCACCTTTTTAGCAGTGACCCCAAAGACATTTCAGTGGGTGAGTTGTCATTTTGCCTTGTGTTAGCAACTTGGAATGGCATTTTGCCTTGTGTTAGCATTTGAATGGAATGGCTCATCTGCATGACAGCTGGAAAAAACCAACATACGTATGTAATCTTACTGAATGCATTATGCATACATACACTTTATGCACTCCGTTATGTTAATATAAAATAAAGATAACTCTTTATAGGAAAATAAAGGGACCTGAAATATCCTCCTTGAGGGGTAAAGCCGAATGAATCTGCACAAAGCCTTGGGCTCTCTGAATGAGCTGGCTACCTAATAACTCTAGATCTTTGCCATTGTGAGGACTGTGCACATTCATGTGTGGCTGCTCACTTTCTCTAGAACCTCACGTTTCTGTTCAGAGATGGTTGCAGTTAAGTAAATGACCAGGAGAAGAGCTAAGCCCAAACTATGTGTGCCATGAGAGAAACAGCTGGGGAACAACAAGAGATAGGTAAGATAAGGGCTGCCAGAGTCCACACCCCCAGAGAAAGCTATCTGCTGTGCTCCAGAATCGCTGCGCTGGCCTTGCCTCTAGCCAAGTGGGTAGTTTCGCCACACCTGTTGCCCCACACAACACACAACAACTGTAAAACACAGAGAACTGTCTACTCTCAAAGAGGGCGTCCTCAGCCCAGTGACACCCACCCACAGGTTTATTCAAGGTATGAGCTTTCAAGTGCAAGGCACACTTTTTCAAATACATTGGGCTTGTCGGAGCCACAGTATTTGAAGAAGTGTGCCTTGCACACGAAAGCTCAAACCTTGAATAAACCTTTGTTGGTCTTAAAGGTGCCGCTGGACTCTAAATTTGTTCTACTGCTTCAGACCAACACGGCTGGCCACCTGGATCTACCCACCCACCGGAATTAGACTTCTCTAAAGAGGTGTGGTTCTCGCCCCCGCAAAAAGTAATTTCTTTCTGCTGGAATATTGACATGCGACTCCAGTTTGTTTTCTCCTTATTTACTCGTTCAATTAATTTGTCATCTGCCTGTCTTCTTGAGACTCAAGGCAGATTACAGAGTTATAACAGACAATATGATAAAGACAGTACAATGCATACCATGAACAGTGCCATAAAACTGGATTACACAAGTCGTAGAACAGGGGTGGTCAAACTGGCTCGGGAGCCACATGCGGCTCTTTCACACACACTGTGCGGCTCCCGGCAGGGCAGCTGGGGAAGCGAAGGGGAGGCATACTTTTTATCCCTCCCTTCCTTCCTCCTCCCTCCCTCCCATCTATTTACTTTCGTTGTTTCTCTCTCTTTCCACCTCTTTCATTCTTTCTTTCCACCTCTCTCTCTTTCTCTCTCTCTCTTAGACAAAAATCATTAGCAAGCAAATATAATTGGACAGATAAATATCATTATCAATATCTGTTTTTACCCCTTTTATTTTTGGCAGTCATTTAATGTTAATAAAAAGCAAATGTGCATATTTTGAAGTAAAAGCGTGTAATATTTGTTCATGTCGTGCAGCTCTCAAACATCCAACGTTTATTCTATATGGCTCTTAAGTTGAGCAAGTTTGGCCACCCCTATCATAGAACAATGAAACAGTATAATACATCACATGAACTAGATTCCACAGTTAGAGAACCAAGATCCAGTAGGCTTGGATTTCACAATTACAGGATGCTGAACTGTATACAGTGTAGTGAATGGAGTAAGCAGTGCACTATAAAGGGGGAGGAAAAGATAGCTGAAGCATGTTTTCACCTCCTCCCTTTCAAGTTTTAGAAATATTGTACTAGGAGACATGCTGCACAGATGGGAAGAATCTGGTATCCGACGAAGGGAGCTTTGACTCTGGAAAGCTTATGCCATGGAAATCTTGTTGCCACTGGACCTGAATCTGGATGGGTGGGAGGCTGGCCCGTAGCTAACATGGGGCCCGGCCCCCTAGTGTTTCTTCTGGGGCCCCTCCCTCCTGGGCTGCCCCCAAAGTGCTCCAACTTACCACCTGCACTGTACTTCCATTTAATTAGCTGGTGGGCCCCCCAAGGCCCCCTCCCAAAGAATTCCCTAGCTACGGGGCTGGTGGGGGGAAGGGGCAAAAATTCTCTGTGGAGGATCAGTGAGATCCTGCCTGCAATGCTCCCTCTAAGCTGTGGAGTCGTGAGCAGAAATTCTACTTTGTGAGCTACTGGCAATAAAGTTGTGAGCGAGCGATTCGGCTGCTGCACAAATCAGTTTGCTCTGGAGCCATTCTCCCTGAGCTAAGACAAAAATGCGTGAGCCGGAGGCTTAAAAAACTGAGCTTGCTCACGCCAACTCAGTTTAGAGGGAACACTGCTTGTTTCTTGTGCTGGAAAAAAAGAAGCTTCTAGCACCCGCCGCTGTTGTCAGATGACCCCATAATGCAGTAAGATGCCGGCTGCCTTTCTGGCAGAACTGCCGAACCTGACTAATGGAAAAATACTTAAACTTCACAGGCCAAAGGAAAAAATGAAATTACTGATATCAGAGTCTTAAAAACGACAAGAACCATTCACAGTAAAAAAAAATCATAGCATTTCAAAGTTTTAAGTAACACGTTCAATATGATGGTGCACCATACTAGCATTTTTTATAAAGAATAAAATCTCTTCAGGGTAGAACTGGATGCACTTTAAACTTGTGCAGTGTCCCAGTTAAGGAGGAGCCATGTCGGCGACTGTAATCTGCTGTGTGATATTCTACCAAAGTATTGTCATGTTATTCTAGTCTGGTGGTTGTATTGAAAATGGATAGGTGTCAGTCCTTTGCCTTCTTAAAATATGCATGAGTTAACGATCCGTAATATTTATAATAATGACTCATTATATTCTGTGAGCAAAGAATTGTTATCCCACTTCTACTATTTGGTAGGGCCATAGCATGATACAAACCTTGGTTTGGAGAACTGGAAGCATATCCCTTCCCCTTTGTGATTCACTAATGAGGTTCTCCTTGTGGATCACACCACTGACTTGACACACACACACACCCCACGCAAACTATTTTACCCTATAGAACTGGGGTCCCCAACATGGTGCTTGTGGGTGCCGTGGTGCCTGCTGACACTTTTTCTGGTGCCCGCCAAGTGTTTTCAGGAAATGGGTGTGGTGCTCTGATTGGCTATGTAGATTTTTAAAAAATATTGCTTTGGCTGCAGCTGCCACCACAGCACAAGAATCTTCACTGTGTTACGGAAGGCCCGCTGTGACAATCATTTTGTGGTTGGCTCCGCCTCCTGTGGCAGCCATTTTGTCGCTGCGCTCACCGTGCCATGTCAGAACTCCAAATGCGCCTGCAAGCTCAAAAAGATTAGGGACCCCTGCTCTAGAAGCCTGCAAAGATTTTATCCCCCTCCCTGTCTTGACATAGAAGTGCACATGAAAATACCCAGCCACAGGACTAAGCAAGCAATCTCTTTTTTTTTTTAAGCATTTTTCTGAAATGCTAGCAATGCTGTTGGCCACCCATTCAGCCAGTACTTTACATGGGCAAACATCCATTGAGCTAAACAATAGTTTGCTATGCTTCTAATGTGATGACCCAGATGCATTGTTTTATCAAAACTTGAAGCACAATCACACCTGGAGTTTACTTTTCATATGTGCTGCCAGTTTCAGTGACTAATTACATGACGTGTGTGTGTGTTGACAGAATTTCTACGCACAGAATTTGCATGTAATAACATACTTAGGACGAGGCTGCAAGTCCTGCTGATTTCACTGGAATTATGATTTTTGACTAAAATTGTTACCTGGCACTATGAAGGACTGCTGTATTCCATGACAGAGCAAGTAGTTTACTGAAAAAACACCTACGATAGATTTTTCAGTTCTTGTCAATAATATGCTAGCTAATATGAACTCTGGGGCGATTCTGCATTTTCACTCCATTGTTTTACCAAACCCACGTTGGAACAGAAATTCCCTTCTACACTGCATGCCGTTTTCACTTTGATCATTGGGTTTTATGGTACCCTCTACACTGCATGCCACTTTCACTTTCTTTGATCATTGGGTTTTATGGTATCTTCTGCATAGACTTATGGCCATTCAGGGGTGACTTCTCAGTCAATATGATGTTGCCCTGGGGTATTTGAATGTGGTTTTGAGTTGCACGTTTGGTAAAACAACGGAGGAAAAAGCCAATGCAGAATCGCCCAAATTGGAATAGCAAGTGGTTTCCCATGAGAAATTTGTAGTGCAATATTGTGGTATGGTTTTTTCCTTGAAGATCTTTCTTACAAAAACTGGAATCCAGAGGTTGCTAGACTCTCAATCACTGCAGAGAGGAGGTAGGGAAAATCAAAATGGTGGACTACCTTTGCCAGTAAATGGGCTACACCTCCATTACAGAAAGTTGTTCAGTGACTATTCGCAGCTTAAAGTAAAGGTAATTTTGTGCTCTTCAGTGTTTATATATAGTAGGAAATGACTGTATCATTAATAGCCTATTAAAATATTTTAATACACATTGAGACAGTTGGGTATCTTACGTGAGGGAGCAAGGTTTTTCATTAATTAAAGGAATGTTTTGAGCATACATTTATTGGATCTTTCTAAAACATTGCTAACATGGAATTGTTTTCATTTTGTTTCAGATACTGAATTACAAATAACTTTGGAAGCAAGTGGACCAGAGAAGAACTCCAAGAGTGGATATCAAATACTTACTACGTGTAATATGACAAGAGGGAAATTTATTAAGAGTACAGTTCCAGTACTGAAGACTGCCATGATCCCAATATGTTCCATACAGTAAAAAAATGGGTTTGCTTGTTTTGCAACATTTTTCATACACAAATCCCCCCCACAAGATAGTTCCGTCAATAATGCTCAGAAATATTTCCGTGAAGCCATCAAGAAGAAAGAAAACAGTGGCAGCCTAGATAGCCCAGGCTAGCCGGAACTCGTTAGAGCCTCGAAGCTAAGCAGGGTCAGCCATGGTTAGTACTTGGATGGGGGACCACCGAGGGTCGCCACACAGAGGAAGGCAGTAGCAAACCACCTCTGCTCATCTCCTTGCCCTAAAAACCCCATGATGGGGTCGCTGTAAGTCAGTGGCGACTTGACAGCTCATTTTACCTTTACATGTCATCAATATTTGTGTACCCTCTGCCATGCTGGGAAAGAATGTGACACATGTCACGCCAGCTTCACCAATGGGCATACAAAAATCCACCGCCTCTAAAGCAGCAGCAAAGATTGTATTCCTCAGTTTAATGAATGGACCTTTAATCTGGATATCGTGCAGGCCCTTTATGAAAATATCTATGACATGAATAATGTGAGTAGCCTGTATATACTGGGGGAAGCTGTAAACCAACTGCTGAAAAATTATATCTCAAATGTTCATTTCCACCGGCCTCCGCGAAGAAATGAACGAGGAGTTCTTGCTGTAAAAGAAAACACGAGTTCAGTTCATAGAGGTGTGACAGCTGAAAACGACGACGGCAGTATGGAAGGGAGCCTGTAAACTCTGTACAGGGAAACCATGTGAGCTTCGGAAGTCTCTTTAACGATTAGAGATATGAGATCACAGGATGCAACAGAGGAACATATTCCACCAGAGGTGGATTTGTCATTCAGATGGGTTGTTTTCGATAGAGTAGAATACATCTTCAGGAAGGAAGTGTGAACCAGGCAGCTGGGGACATTTCACAATGTGCTTATGGCTGTGACATACGGTGGAGAGAGGCAGGTCAAGGGTGTCGTGTCAGACAGGTGATGCGAGGCCTCCACGTCTATTGCCTCAGCAGGTTGCCGTGGGGCTGCCAGTGCATCAAGCTTCTGGAACAAGAAGTTACATCGATGCTCATCTGTATGTTCCTTTTCCAGAGGCAGGTTATACCTGGGAGATTTAAAAAAAATAGACATGTACCCAAGATGACTTTAGTTCTGTCAGTTTCAGGGGGTAGCCTAGCCACATTGGTCTGCTGTAGAACAGCTAGTTTTGAGTCCAGCAGCACCTTCGAGACCAGCACCTTCGGCTGCGTTGACACGGTCAACCATCAGTTGCTGCTCCGCCGCTTCACCGACATGGGAATACAGGGGCTTGCCTTACACTGGCTTGCTTCCTTTATCCAAGGTCAGGGACAAAGGGTGGTAATCGGGGAGCAGCAGTCCAGGAGACACTCGCTGGAGTGTGGAGTTCCTCAAGGGGCAGTGCTTTCCCCGATGCTATTTAACATCTATATGCGCCCCCTTGCCCAGAGAGCCCGGAGTTATGGGCTGGGGTGCCATCAGTATGCTGATGACACCCAGCTCTATCTGATGCTGGGCGGCCGGTCGAACTCCAGTCCTGCAGATCTGGACCGTGCATTACAGGCCGTGGCTGGTTGGCTTAGGCTGAGTCGGCTGAAACTGAATCCAGCTAAGACGGAGGTCCTGTGTGTGGGCCTGGATGGTGCGCGGGTGGGGACCCCACTCCCGGCCTTCGGTGGGGCACCATTGGTGCCAGCGCTGGAGGTTAGGAGTTTGGATGTGCTCCTGGGTCCCTCCTTAACAGTGGAGGCCCAGGTAGCAGCCACTGCCAAGTCGGCCTTTTACCATCTTCGGCTGATTAGGCAGTTGGTTCCCTTCCTCGATCGCAACGACCTGGTCACAGTGATCCATGCGACGGTCACCTCAAGACTAGACTACTGCAACGCTCTCTGCATGGGGCTGCCCTTGTTGCAAATTCAGAGGCTGCAACTAGTGCAGAACGCCGCGGCCAGGCTGTTGATGGGCTTACCTAGATGGGAACACATCCAGCCTGCGTTGAAGGCCCTGTGCTGGTTGCCAATAGCATACTGAATCCGTTTCAAGGTGCTGGTGCTTACCGTTAAAGTCCTGTATGACCAGGGTCCGACATACCCGAGGGACTGCCTTTCCCCACATATACCTCAGAGAGCACTGAGGTCAGGGTCACAGAACCGCTTGACCCTACTGGGCCCCAAAGAGGCTAGGCTCGCCGTGACGAGGGCCAGGGCTTTCTCAGTGGCGGCTCCTTACTGGTGGAATGAGCTCCCGGAGGAGATCAGGGCCCTGCGGGACCTTTTGCAGTTCTGCGGGGCCTGCAAGACAGAGCTCTTCTACCAGGCCTTCAATTAGGAGCCGCCCCCACCACTACCAACAATAAAGCCCGGTCCTCAGTGCCAACATCTGGCCCGTTACATCGAGCGACTCGGAACAACACCGAGCTGGAATCTAGTTGTTGGAGACCTCTTAATACACCCTTGTAAACAAAGAACTGTAGAACTGAATAGCACCTTATGATTTCATGTTTTAACTTATGAATGTTGTATATTGTTTCATTGGTTTTATTGGCAATTAGGCCACTGTTGTAAGCCGCCCCGAGCCCGTTCACGGGGAGGGCGGGGTATAAATTGAATTAATAAAATAAATAAATAAACAAGATTATTGAGGTATGAGCTTTCGAAAGTCAAAACGTCCTTTGTCAGATAAAAGTAGGAAAGTTCCCTTCATTAGATAAAAGGTAGGAAACTTTTTCTTACTTGTATCTGACAAAGGGAGCTCTGACTCTCAAGGGCTCATATCCTAAAAATCGTGTTGGTCTCGAAGTGCTATTGGGCTTGAATCCTAGTTCTGCCAGCCTCCCAGGCTATTCTATGGTTTGTGAAATAGTCACGTAAAAGAAAAAAGAAAGAAAACCGATATGCATCATAGTTGTGTAGTTGCCATCCATAGGCTTCCAAGCTCTGATAATGTAGGATAATGATTTCCAGAAGTGTTGGACGCTTCAGACCGGGATAGTGGATGAGATAAGGGACTGACAGTACTTTAAAAAAAAGAAAAAAGAGTAATGTAAAGAAAATAAGTGCTTGGAACTTCCTTTTCCATTTCTTCTGAACATTATTTAGATTCAGGTGCATGGTATTTGCTATACTTCTAAGTAGAGATCATGGCGGGCTTAACTGCTCTAGATGGACGAGGCCAAAGTTGTACAAACTTCAGGACTGTGTGTTAGCTACATTTCATTCTTTTCCGCTCCCCCCCCCCCTTGCTTCCTGCAAAGCCAGGACAGAGAGAAACAGCAGAATTAGCTACTCTTGGAGTCCTGTCATCTGTCACTTGGCATTCAGAGAGGGTGTTCACAATGGGAAGAAACATTTTCTCTTGTGGAAGGTCAGAAGGCTGTATCCCCTGAGAATGGGTCATACTGCTGCTTCTCTGCACTGCTTGTAATTATAGATCGATTAGAACCAGTGCAGTCATGCAGCTGTACCTAAGTTCTATTCTGCCAGTTTGGTGTCGTGGTTAAGTGCGCAGACTCTAATCTGGGAGAACTGGGTTTGATTCCCCACTCCTCCACTTGCACCTGGCTGGATGACCTTGGGCAAGCCATAGTTCTGTCAGAGCTGTTCTCTCAAGGACAGTTCTCAAGAGAGCTCTCTCACCCCCACCTACCTCACAGGGTGTCTGTTGTGGGGAGGGAAAGGCGATTGTAAGCCGCTCTGAGACTCCAAGTGAAGGGTAGAATATAAATCCAAACTCTTCTTCTTCTGGGTGGCTCCTTCTGCGTTCCTAACTAAATAATTGGTTTCCTATTGGTATCTTCACTCCCTTCCCAACACAGTTTGGCAAACGCCAATTTAGAGCTTCAAAAAACTTTGCCTTAATAGCTGTCTAGGCCAGCACACGTGTATGCATTTAGAGCGGTTTGGCATTTCTCTCCAGTCCCAGAATCACATGTATCGTGTGAACTTGTGGACATGCTTTCAGAGTTTTAACCCTAGCACCCAAAATGCCAGTGGCAAAAAAAAAAATAATTACCAGAACTAGCGCCCACACAACTTTTCCAACTTTTAGCAAGATCAGTATGTAGATAGAACTGATAACGGCCTAAAGAGGCACCTGTCTAAGGAGTAGCAACTTCAGCATTCCAAAAGTTAGCAAACAGTGCCACAGATCTTTCTTAAAACTTCCAGTTAATATTGTTGGTTTTTTTTCTTACACAGAAAAATAAGACTTTTTAAGGTGGGACCAGTGAAAGGACACACTTAATCACGCATGACAAATTTGTACAGGATGTTGTGTTTCATTATAAATAGAGGGGTTTTCTAATCCTCTGAGACTGCACATGTACCGTGAAGCTTCTCTCAAACAGCTGCGGTGCAGAGTGTTCTTCATATACTGACGAGTGGGTGTAGCTTATTCCTGTTTTTCTAGACTAGTTGCCTTCAGCCGCACCAGATCCAGAACCCTACCATTCACTTCCAGCTTGCAGCATGGAACCCAGCTGAAATTGATTTCCACCTATGTCCATTTATTTCTCTCTCCTTGTGGGATAGTGGTCTAACTTTACCCCTTCCCGTGCTGCTGTGTTATCCAACCCGTGTTTAACAGAACTTCGTTCATCTACAGACTGAGAGCCAGCATGGTGTAGTGGTTAAGCGCACCAGACCCTAATCTCGAGGATCAGGTTTGATTCCACCACTCCTCCACATGAAGCCAGCTCTCTCTGAGTTCTCAGCCCCCCGCCCCCCCACACCTCACAAGGTGCCTGTTACGGGGAGAGGGAAGGTGATTGTAAACTGCTTTGAGACTCAGGGTAGAGAAAAGCGGGGTATAAGAACCTCTTCTTTACAAACACAAAGGGAACTTCAGCATCTGCTTACTAAGTTTATTTTTTGGGGGGAAGAACCTTGTCCTTTAATAACAATTTAAGTTTTTAGAAGCCAATCTAATATTTCCTACAATTTCTTACTTTCTAATATTTTAACCTGCCTTTTTAACAATAGTCTTCAAAAAGGCTAAGCTCTAACTGCATTTTAAAAACCTATCAGAAACGACTTTGGTTTTATCTTTAGGCAAATCCTCTTGAGAGGAATATGTTCCTATTAAATAGGGTAGTATTTAATAACCTATAGATTGTTTCTAAATTATTAATATCTACCATTTGGTTCTTACATTGTTGTCTCAAAGGTACATCTTCAGATGTTCATTTTCAACCAGGTTCCCTGTTACTTAAAAAGTGCTTCTAATCTATATTTCTCCCCAGATGTTGGGGTTGCAGATCTGACTTTTTGTAGAGAAGCAAATACATTGGTGATTGACCATGTTTTCTGCACAGGAACATAATCTGCCCACTGAGTAAATTGCAGGGCAAAAATTGCACGTGATTGTATCAACTTGATGTTTTGCATTGGTGGTGTAAAATGCCCACGTGCTTTGGTAATCTGTAAGGGGAAAACACGCAAACTTAAAAAACGGTGGCGCATATGCTGGTTCTGAAATTAATTTTAGAAATTCTCAAACTGGAAGGCAGGCAGAATGCAGGACAGAGCCAACTAGCGAGATAGTAATGGAATGAGGGTCATCAGCTCCTCCATCAGCATGTAATCATGGGATTTACAGTGTAATCCTAAAAAGAGTTACCCTAACCTAAACACCTTGATTATAATGGATTTAGACTGGTGTAATTCTGCACAGGATTGTACTAGAAGTCTGTCATCCAAACAGCGCTACCGTGATCAGCTGATGATCTGCTGCCCAGTCTCCTGATGTGCATTTTCTTTGTGTCAGTTTTTGATGCAACAAATTATGAATTGCTGCACTTAAATATTAAGCGTATACATGGGACGGCAGGAGGGGAGAAGTCCAGCTTTTGGTTTTGTTTGTGAACATGTTATCGAAACGCCTCTGTTCTGTAACTAAAGCCTGCCACTGAACAGATGCTTATTCTGTTGAAGCAACATTAGCCGCGGGGTTATCTCAGATTTCTGTGTTTGGGACAAGGCATTAACCCAAGAACTAGAACTTAAAGCAGCATGTTAAAGGCATAATTGTAGTAAGCTGCCCCATGGCATAAGATGGTGGCTGAAGTCATCCACTTTTGTCATTAAACAAGTACTTGATTTGCAACAATGGTACTAACACGAAATTCCTTTATTCTATAATTCATGCTCACAGACCAACGAGTCATAAGCAAACAAGTTTGATAGTCTGTATGGTACAGAATAATACAATCCAAAAGTACAGACAATAACCAAGCAACCAGAAATACAAAGTACAAGGAATAAAATATATCATTACGGATAAAAGTCATTAAAAACCATTGATAAAAGTTTTCCCACAGCAAGAGTTACACTTGGGTTGGTATCAGCCAGAAGCTTCGTAACTGCTTCTTGTTTTGAGAAACATCCCCACTTCTGAACATATGCTGTGATCCGTTTATCTCTAGCAGGTTCATGCTTCTTACAGTCGATATAGAAGTGTCAGATAGTATCCAGATTCCATGATTTACAGTCACAAAAATCATTCAGAAAAGGGAATCCCAAGGAACCTGCCTGTTAACTCCCCCAACGGTAAAAGTTTTCATCTAGCATTAGTGAAGAGTATTCTGTATTTAGGGACAGTTAAGAATTTACAATACGCAGGCAGAGTCCTTGGAATAGGGAGACCCCGGTAGTAGAAGGAGCATACCCTCCGTGCTCTACGGCTACTGCTCCATTTGCCCTCTGCACATCAATTTCAGTGAGACTTTTTCCCACGTAAACAAATATAAGGCTGCAGCTTGAATCTTCCACACGCAGGAATGTTTAATTGAATGCCCATGAATGCAGGGTGTCAGGGCAGTAGAAGATTTTGGTCGTAGCTAGGCTTAGTTGCCAGCTTGTGGGATGTTTGTATTTGAGAGGAAGTGTCGGTATTCACAGCTTGCTGTATTGTATCACTACTATCCAGTGGGTTTTTTCCCTCTGTAAATAAGGATATGCATTGTGTACATTTTCCATATAGTACCTGGTTACAGAGCATTCTCTAAGCTTGTTCCTTTTCTTAACTGTAGACCCTTTTCTTTCTTCTGTCAATGCATTAGCTAGTTTTTTGTTTAATACTTAATAGGAAATAGTTTCCATTTTGTTGTTGACCAACATTTTCCCCTTCCCTCCCCCACCCCAGCCTGCATACCTTTGGCCCAACAGCTCACCCCGCAAACGATAATTATCACTAACCAGGAAACGGAAGGTTCTGTGCACGCGAGAGGAGGGGAGGCGTCTTCAAGTCCACAGTGTGTTCCCAGCCATAGTTTGGCCGTGGTATCTGAACCAAGCCTGGGATGGAGTTAAATTATTTTTCTATCCACATTTTGTAGTTCTTAACGGGTCGTTTCGTAGAAAAAGAGCTAGGGGAACTCATTAGCATAACTCATTAGCATATGCCACACACCCTGACATCACCGGAAGTGTGTCATAAGGCCACACCCCCCACCCCCAACGGTCCCGGCCGCCGGCCTTGCTGCTCCACCGCCAAGCCCCATGAGGGGCCCGGCGGTGGACCTGCAAGGCCGGCGGGAGTGCAAGGAAGCCCCGCGAAGGCCCTCCCTGGCCCCAGGCAGGCAGGGGTGGGGAGAGGCAGGGAGGAAGCAACTTACCCTCCCTCTTCTCCTGCCTCCTCCTGGCTGAATGAGGGCCGGAAGCAGGGGGCGGGGCTTCGTCATGTGCCCCGCCCCCTCGTACCTCACCCGGGGGAACCGCGATCCCCCCCGAAATGACCTCTGGTTCTTAACCTGGACCATACCAATGGATAGTAACAGAAGGACCATCTGGTTTGGGGAATCTGCAGGACGGCCTGTAACACTGTAAAGTGGGTGACAACAGCAGTACTCTGTAAAGCTGCTTGTCGCGGAGTTCTGTCCATTTTGCGCTAAAAAGGATGTGCAGTGCACTATAGCTTAGGGTCAGTGTACGGGAAAAACAAGGCACAATCGAGTCTCGCCGCTGTGCTTGTAAATGCTCCTCTCTTGGAAGTCTGTAGATACCTTGAGCTAACGTAGCAGCACATTATGGTTTGTGGATTTTGGAAAGGCGCAGGCCATATTGTGCTGCCTCCAAAATTCAAGGATTTCTTCCCCATGACCAGAGGCGTCAGCTGTTGGACTGTTGTGGCATAGGTTCCTGGTGTCAGCTGTGCCCTAGCAGCACAAAAATATTGGGAGTTATTCTTAGTCAAGTGCCTCCAATATTGACTGTGCTGCTGAAGTAAGGCTGATTATTCTTCCACAAGTCTCTTGGAGTACATGGATATCTAGTGCCGGTGGTGCTTTGATCGCGTAGCTCACGTCCATCAATGTTGCTGATGTAATTAACTGCAATAAAAGTTCTAGAACTGTGTGGTCTGGTAGTTAAACCTCTGCTATGATTTGAGTTCTTGAATCTGTATGTTCTAACAGGGCACTGCACAGCAACCCGACTGACTGACTGTGGCCTATCGCACAGTTGCTGTGTGACCCATTTTCTCACTTTAGTGGATTATTTTAAAAAAATAAAATTTTGCCTTCTTTCTAAGGAGGTCAGGGCAGCATTTTCCATTTTATCCTCACAGTAGCTGTATGAGGGGTAGGTTAGAAAAAGATGGGTCCAGTTTGGGCAGCAACATTCAGGGCAGAGTTGGAATTTGAAAAGGGTTTCCTGGATTCTAGTCACAACACTTACCACCAGTGTTCCCTCTAAGCTGAGTTAGTGTGGGCTAGCTCACAGTTCTTTAGCCTCCAGCTCACAGATTTTTGTCTTAACTCAGGAAGGGATGGCCCCAGAGCCAACTAATTTATGCAGTAGCCAAATCGCTTGCTCACAACTTTAATGCCAGTAGCTCACAAAGTAGAATTTTTGCTCACAAGACTCCACAGCTTAGAGGGAACATTGCTTACCACTATGTTGTACTTGGTCATACAAGTCAGTATGATACTTGGCACCAGTGTTCCCTCTAAGCTGAGTTAGTGTGAGCTAGCTCACAGTTTCTTAGCCTCCGGCTCACGCAGTTTTGTCTTAGTCCAGAAAGGATGGCTCCAGAGCAAACTAATTTGTGCAGCAGCCAAACCGCTCGCTCACAACTTTAATGCCAGTAGCTCACAAAATGAGTGTTTTTTCTCACAAGACTACACAGCTTAGAGGGAGCACTGCTTGGCATGTCACTTGGGTTGTTGAAAGCTCTTCATATATGTTATCTGAGCAGTGCTCATGGGAATAGGTCATTATTACTCCAATATAAAATCGAAGGCAGGCACGAAGCTGAGACCTGAAATGCAGCCTTCCTTGCTCATGTTCTTTTTAGTCATTATGCTGCTACCAGTACTGTGCTGCCCTGACCTGGAGGGCCAGGCCGAACTCATCAGGTCTTGGATGCTAAGCAGTGTCTGCCCTGCTTAGTAATTGGGTGGGAGGCCTCCAAAGAAGTCCAGGAGGCAGGCAACAGCAAACCACTTCTGGTATTTTTTAAGTGTGTGTGTGTGTGTGCACCTGGAAGTCATGGCGACCTCGGGTGAGTGACCCCTTACTGGGGGCCTGGAGGATATTCGGAGAGATGGCTGAATAAAGCCTGCCTCTGTCCTCTCGACTGCTGGTATTCCAAGGAGGTCTCCCAGAGTTGACCGTGCTTCGTTTCTGAGATGGGACAAGATCGGGCTTGCCTGGGCTGTTTAAATCATGGCAACAGCAGACCACTTCTTGAGTGTCTCTTGCCTTGGAAACTCTACAGGGGTCACCATAAGTCGGCTGCGATTTAACAGCACTCCCCGCCACTAGCCCTATGCTGCCTCCAACTCCTGAGGGGATTTCAACAAGTTAAATTGTCCGACTTCCCTTGTGCAGACAAGCAAGAACACTAAATTTTTTTGCTCCCCTAACAGTAAAATCTCTGATACTGGCTGTTTGATGTCATGAAATATTAATGATTCTAAGTGTCAAGGAACGAATTTGTCTATTACAATGGGCTATACAAATATATACAAGGGGGACCAGCAATTCAAAGCAGTACAATAATAATGATGAAAAATTGCTGTGAGTTCACAAATCACAATGAATAGACAATAATAACTAGTACAGAATTGACGCTTGATGATGTTTATAATTTCTATGTTTTCAGAACACAGGACGTCAAATACGGAAGGTGAGCGATACGAACATCTCGAGTGGTTGTTCGTTTCGAGACAACTCTTTTTCAACCAAATTCCTATCAGAAAACAGATGGAATATAATAAGCTTAAATACATACATCACGGCTATGACCAAATATATAAATATTCTTGTTGTTACATACAGTTCTCTGGTTGTCTTATTGTGTTTAGCTGTGATATCAATCTTATCCTGTAATATACAAAGCATTTGTTCAAGAATAAGATCCAATTGCATTAATGTAAGCACTGTTGCTTATACTTCCATTATAAGAGATGAAAAAAACTTACCAACATCCGTAAAGCACATAGGCTAACAAGTTTTAACAGCACAAGGGCTAACAAATTCTAAATTCGGACAACAAGTCTTAATGGTTGCAAACATCTATCTCATTAAATAGGTGCAAACTGCAAAAAAGTTGATCACATGTGAGGATGGCCAACTTATCAGTGCATATGTCTATGGCACATTTTGTCTTACTCAACAAACCAAGGCATA
>NW_015176538.1:14313-26457 GCF_001447785.1 Gekko japonicus | reverse complement strand
TTAGCCTATGTGCTTTACGGATGTTGGATAAGATTGATATCACAGCTAAACACAATAAGACAACCAGAGAACTGAATTTTGGTTGAAAAAGAGTTGTCTCGAAACGAACAACCACTCGAGATGTTCGTATCGCTCACCTTCCGTATTTGACGTCCTGTGTTCTGAAAACATAGAAATTATAAACATCATCAAGCGTCAATTCTGTACTAGTTATTATTGTCTATTCATTGTGATTTGTGAACTCACAGCAATTTTTCATCATTATTATTGTATTACAATGGGCTGCCATCTTGAAATCTCCTTTGTAGGCGTTTGATATCCTTTGAGTGTGGTCTCTCCTATTGGTCTCTGTGAGTAGAGGTAAAGCTCTAGCTTCCTAACCTGGTGATGGAATCCCCTCCCAGTTCTCATACTTTGTCTTGGATGCTACGGGGGGGGGGGTGCCTTTTAGGTCTACAAGTTCTGCAGCAGTCCAGGCCTAGCTGTTGCTGTTGTTTCCTCAGTCTGTTTCCCCTCACACAAGAAGGTGCCATCTCTGCCGGGGTAGGCTTTTCCCTCCAGTCAAGCATCACGCCGTCTGGTCTGAGGGGTGTGTGCTCTGGAGATGAGCAGTGGGCCAAAATCGAAACCCATGGGCTTCAAGTAACCCTCACCCAGTTCACTCAGCATGTGTGGGAGGGAGGTATGTCTGTATCACATATGCTCACATCCAGGAGGATGGTTTGGTAGAGCAACATCACCGACAGTGTAACAGTTAAATGCACCAGGGAGCTGAAGTGTGAAGCCAAAGAGCACTTTGGTGCTATCTTGTGCGGGAGCATCACATCTGTCACTTTCTTTGCCTTTCTACACCTGAGCATAGTCCAAGAATTAGTACTGTAACCCCCCTTTCCCTAGAGATGTAAAATTTCCGGAAATTTTGAAGCTCGGGAAAAAACCCATTTTTTTTTTCGGGGGGGGGGGACGGAAATTTTTGGGAAAATTGAAAAAAATCTACATTAGCATTTCTTTTGTCTTTTCTAGTTTGAAAGGCATTCTGTTACTTTAGGAACAGAAAATATGACTGGACATTTTTACTTGGCATGAAATTATCACAACTAGCACATTAAAAATATAGTATATCCAAACAATTATTACAGAATACCCACCTACATGCAAAAACAAAATGAAACTTTTTTATTTTCTTCTGACAATCGCACCTCCTAAAGGAAGAAATACATCTTGTTCTTGCATTGGAGAGTTCAGTTTGTAACCTAGGACTTGCTTGTCCTCAGTGCACAGAAATTACATCAATCTGATACCATATATATATATTTTAGAAATGATTTGGAAAATATTTGAACACCTGGTCTTAAAATATTTTATTCATCATGTTAAAATAAAACGTTCCATAATCAATTTTTTTTTCTTTTCTTTTTTCATTTTTTCTGAATTTTTCCGGTTTTTTTCCGGGCCTTCCCATCTCTACCCTTCCCTGAGAGTTTTGCCTTTTTGTGCAAATGGATTTTGTGGCAGAACACGCCTGCAGGCCCTGTTCTGCCTTGCCCCCTCCTAGGGGTTCCCAATTCCCTGGAGAGACTTTTCCTTCTTTCTAGGGTAGCCCACAACCACCACCTGAACGTTGTAGGGATTTGCCACTGGAAGGATCAGGGCTCCCAGCTTCCCTTCTCCGAGGCCTTGCCCCTGTGTCTCCTGCTACCCAGTGTCTGGTCACCACAGGGACAGATTACTGCCTTGCGCATCCCTGGAAGAATGGCTGCTTGCTAACTGCCTGCCTTCCCCCTCCGGGTGCTCCATCACAATATTGTGTCCAAGACGGTGGAGGTATGTTTGGTACGGAGAACCACTTCCAGTATCCAAAGCTATAAAATGTATATTAATGTTTACAAGCGTACTTTTAGCACCACACCAGATGTGAGCAAGGGAAACAAAAGAACAAGGTAAAAACACACATCCTCTGCCCCTCCTGCTATACATGCCCTATCAGACGTTAAAATAGGTCAGGCTCCTTAAGCTTAGGATGTTATAAATCTTTACAGAGTATCCATTACCTTGCAGCTGTCGGTAGCTTTCTGAGCGAGCACATGGTCAAAGATGGCTGCCTTCCCAGAGGAAAGGTCTGCATGTGTTTGTGGCTGCAGCATCCAAGGAAAAGAGCCTGCCATCCTCTTGCACAGAAATTTCATCTCTGGTACCCCACCCCCTTGACCCCAGTCAGCCCAGGTCAAGGAAGCTTCTGTCATCTCCAAAAAGTTCCTTCCTCAAGCCTCTCCAGAATTTGACACACACACCCCAGCTCTCTGTCCCCTGCCTGGAGAAGAGGGAAGCTTGACCATCCCCTTGTCTAGACCTATTAGCATTTGTATGAAAGTGGGCTGAGGTACAAGCCCCCTGACTTCCTCCTCCGCCTAGAGAAAGAAAAACTTAAAGCACAAAGAGGATGCTTTGCTCATTGCCAACCTCCCAGGAGAAAATGCATTTCTTTTCCGTTTTCATCAGCAGGGACAAATTCTTTGTTTCGGATGGATGCAGTCTTCTTTGAGAGGACCAAGAGGACTAACGCCTGCCTTGCCTTGCTTGAAGTTTTTTTAACCTCGTAGGCATCACACTTCATCTGGAAGCAGAATTGTGAAAGAAGAGTGTCCCCTCTCCTGTGGGTCAGTCAACCCTTCCCTTTTGGTCTCAGCACTACCGAGGTATTGCAACCTTGGTTGTGATGTCTAAGGAGACCCAGCTGCTCATAGAGAGGGGATGTCTCTGCTTCCAGGTATCCAATTCTGGGCTTCCCTAACTCTGGGAAATGGAGTTGAGCCATTCAAAGCCTGAGGCTCTACTGTCAATAGGCGCCTCCACTCACATGTGCACAGGTCCCCTGCTGATGACTTCTCCAGTGTTTGCTCCATCTTCAGTTGCTCAGTAGGTTGCTTAAGAACCAGTACTGGAGAGGTTTCACCCCCTTTTTACACACACACACACTCACAACATTATAATCTGGTCCTCTCATCTTCTCAGACCTCTAGATTCCTAGCCACCTCCCCTGACAATCACTGAGATACCTGACACCAGCATGGGATGACATAGGCATGTTGGGGAGGGGGTAATTCCCCAGCGGAGAGGAGCACCCTGCAGCCATTCCCCCCCCACCGAAGTGGGGGAGGGGCTCCAGACTGGGGAATTCCCCCGCCCCTAGCTGGGGAATGGCAACCCTACGGGCGTATAATGGCTGAAGTAGCTTATCTTTAGTCACACAGTGAAGAACCTTGGGCTGTACTGGCAGCTACTATCAAAGCAAGGTCTTGCAAATCTGCACAGCCAATCAAATGGCCAGTGGCCAATCAGAAGACTTGGTGGCTAAAAGCCCAGCCTGGACCCGCCCACTTTCTAAAAACACTTGGGCACCAGGGAAGGTGTTGGCAGCAATGTTCCCTCTAAGCTGAGTTAGTGTGAGCTAGCTCACAGTTTCTTAGCCTCCAGCTCACACATTTTTGTCTTAGGAAGGATGGCTCATCCAGAGCAAACTAATTTATTCAGTAGCCAAATTGCTTGCTCACAACTTTAATGCCAGTAGCTCACAAAGTAGGATTTTTGCTCACAAGACCCCACAGCTTAGAGGAAGCATTTGGTTGGCAGGCAACATATTAGGGACCCCTGCCCTATCCTTTTGTGATACCATGGTTCCAGAGGTTTTCAGATTCTTGCAATGCTTCCCTTTCTCTTTACAAGGGCAGGCATCACTGGATTTATTTCGTCCTAGGAGATATAGGATCTTGTAAGAACAGATCAATATAATAAGTGTCAAGCCAAGTTTCCCGTGGATGCAATATAAAAAAATATATATTTTGACACTTTAAATAACTGTAAATAAGCTTAGAAGTAACCGAGCCTAAATTTATTTCACTAAAAAGAACCAAATAACAGCTGTATGGCTGCAAACATTTATTTCACTAAAAAGAACCAAATAACAGCTGTATGGCTGCAAACATTTGGCTGCCACACCGTATGAGCTACATTTATACTCCCATTACAATTTGAAGCCCTGTGATTTCTACACCATGTCTAAACTCTCACTGAAGGCCTCTCTTCTGTTTGTGCATCTGGGCAGCCTTTGTCTGTGGCACAACATCACCCTGCTGGGCTTGGCTGATGGGAAGGGCATCCGGCTGCCTTGTTCTTTCAAAACAGTAGCATTCGATTTTCTCTTCAGCCGAGACTGTCCGGGTGCTTACTAAATGGAATCCTTCTTTCAGTAAGACATCCACCAGCAAGCCGAGAACATTCGTGCCGTTAATCAGTTTCCGGTGATCAGGTTTGATAGAAACGTACCTGGAAAATATGAGGAAAATTGCAGATAAGCTTTTAGTTTACTGAGTCTGCTTTGTGGCTGGATTTGTAACTTGTCCTGTTTCTGAAATCTCAAAAGAAGTATTGAGCGGCAGATAATGAAGACATGGAAATATTTGGGACTTGTCATCTTTACTGCTGCAAATAGCATACTCCTCTTATGTAATTTCTACACCGCTTAATGTGTCCTGTTAATACTTATGCTGTGCCCCTGTTCTTTCTGGTGGTTCTAATGTCCTAATGTGTTAGTCCCTGAATATCTCATCTTGTTGATTGTACTGACTCAGTATGTGAAATCTGCCTTGTCCATGTGAGAAAGACAGACTATAAGTAAATAAATAAAATGTAGTCAGCTACTAATGAAATGGGTAGGTGTTCAAACACTGTCGTGCCTTCTGAAGGAAGCAGGTTCCAGTTCTGAGACATGGCCCGCTGTGAGAACAGCTCTCTATGCTTTAGACAGAGATTCAAAGCAAGAAGAGATGCTGATGCAGTATCATTACAGGCTCGCAGTAACCCATCCTTTTAATACTTGGTAATATCAAAACTTAGCAGCCCCTGACCAGCCTTAGCTTCTCAGAGCTCAGAAGCTAAGCAGGGTCCGTTGTGGTTCGTACTTTGATCGACCACCAAGGAAGTCATAAGAACATAAGAGAAGCCAATGTTGGATCAGGCCAAAGGCCCATCCAGTCCAACACTCTGTGTCATACAGTGGCCAAAAGTACCCGGTGCCATCAGGAGGTCCAGGACACTAGAAGCCCTCCCACTGTTGCCCCCCCCCTCCCAAGCACCAAGGATACGGAGCATCGCTTGCCCCAGCCTGAGAGTTCCTATCTATAAAGGAAAAGGTAAAGGTTCCCTTGCTCGAAAGCCAGTCGAATCCGACTCTAGGGTTGCGGTGCTCATCTCCGTTTCAAAGCCAAAGAGCCAGCACTGTCCAAAGACGTTTCTGTGGTCACGTGGCCGGCATGACTAAACACCAAGGCGCACGGAACGCTGTTACCTTCCCACCGAAGTGGTACCTATTTATCTACTTGCAATTTCTTGCTTTCGAACTGCTAGGTTGGCAGGAGCTGGAACTAGAGACGGGAGCTCACTCCGTCATGCGGCACACTTGGGTCTCGAACTGCTGAACTACCGACCTTCCACAGCCTATCTATACCTTGTGGCTAATAGCCACTGACAGACTTCTGCTCCATATGTTTATCCAGGTCCTTTTTGAAGTTGTCCATTGTTGTAGCCGCCACCACCTCCTGTGGCAGAGAATTCCAGGTGTTAATCACTCTTTGGGTGAAGAAGTGATTTGGGTATCCTAACCCGACTGCTCAGCAATTTCATTGAGTGCCCACGAGTTCTTATATTGTGAGAAAGTGAGAAAAGGACTTCTTTCTCAACCTGCTCCATCCCAGTCCAGGGTTGTTATGTAGAGGAAACCAGTGGCAAACCCAACTCCATCTTTGCTTTGAAAACCCCATGAGGTGTTTCCATGAGTCATTCGCAACTTGATAGCACTTTATTATTATAAACATCCAACCTATCACATTGGGTGAAGTGTCCGTAAGTGCCACTGTAGAGAGAAACTCCAAAAAGAGCCTGAGAATCTCGTTAAAGCACCACTAACTCTTGAGTCAAAACGATTCACTGGCCCGTCTCTTAAGTCAACAAGATAGACTAAGGGCACAGCAAACTAAAGAGCATAGACATACGAGAGGTTGCTGCAAAAGTTCAAACACTCAACAGAAAATAGCAAACTTGTCAAAGCACAATATCACTAATCAATAGCATTTTAATCTTGATTTGTTTCAGTGAATATCAAGAGACCAAAGTCCCATCAAGATGCAAGAAAACGGCAACAGGACGAACTTTCTCGAGTTTTGACTGCCCGTTTCGACGTGTCTTTGTCAAACATCAATTTTCCAGTGTTCTTCTTCACATCAATTGCACCATAAGGCACTCAAACATTCAAGGATGGTTATTCATAACTCTTACATTCAACAAATGTTTCCGGACAAACAGTCAGAATAACCATCCTTGAATGTTTGAGTGCCTTATGGTGCAATTGATGTGAAGAAGAACACTGGAAAATTGATGTTTGACAAAGACACGTCGAAACGGGCAGTCAAAACTCGAGAAAGTTCGTCCTGTTGCCGTTTTCTTGCATCTTGATGGGACTTTGGTCTCTTGATATTCACTGAAACAAATCAAGATTAAAATGCTATTGGTTAGTGATATTGTGCTTTGACAAGTTTGCTATTTTTTGTTGAGTGTTTGAACTTTTGCAGCAACCTCTCGTATGTCTATCCCGTCTCTTAAGTCATGCAACTCCATAATTAGCAGCCAGGGTACATAATAGGCGTTCAGTGCAAATGCATCGTGTTAACCGTGTGCCATATCGCTTGAAGTAGAAGTACTGTCGCAAATGACGCAAGGACACACGTGGCTAATCAGACATGACTTCAATAGGTATGTACGTTCACTAAGAAAAGCAAGGCCTTGAATGATTCTTTAAGTATCCCAAGAGCCATGTAACAAACAAGGGTGTCTCTCTAGCAGAAACCTTCATTCTATCAGGATAGTGCAGCCTGTGAAGACCAATGCTGTGTAGATAGGATAATTTCTGTACAGTGCCAAGATAACCTTTCCAGCAGTACTTGTTTGTTGACTCACTGCGGGGTGTGTGGAATGTGGACAGAGATAGCAAGAGAAGGAACTGTTCCATAATTCCGAATGGTAGCTGCTTCCCCCAAGTCCCCCCATAGTTGTCAAAAACGGTAAAACTGACCAGACTGGATTTAGTAAGCTCCTTGTAGCCTTTCCAGTTTTATTCCTAAAGGAAACTTTTACAAATAACCTGTTCTTGAAAGTGCTGGAGACGGGGAAGCCTTCAAAGAAAAACAAATTGTAAAATATTTTATATAACCCACATTCTTCGCTGTGAATATGACATGGAATATCCTTAAGTTTTGCATTTTTTTTCTTCACTAAACCAAAACGTTCTCCAACGATGGGACATTATTAGAGAAGCCACCGTCCCCTCTTTTTCTTTGTAGAGAATACACGACCAGGTGGATATGCACATTATTAGAGAAACCTTTAGAAGTTGATTCAAGCATGGGAGGGGGAGGTATTATGTATCTCACCAGGGATGCCCAATGCTCTTCTCCATAAGTTCCTGTAACAGTTATATACAGGGTTTATTGCAGTAGGGTGAAGGACATTGTTGGGAGCTTGTTTCTCTCTGAAGCATTGCAGAATTCTGCAAAACTAATTGGCCCAGAGTTCATGGCTGAATAAAAAGAATGTGCAAATACGAAGTGGGCAAGGAATGATAGATCTATGATTCTACCCCCAAGTCTCTGAAGTTAGCATCTACACACTATGGCCTATTATGCACGGGTGTTTTCCCTTGCTTTCACTGTGCATGTTTTTCTGTGTCATTCTGCATTGATTTTCCTCACTTCAGAGCTCAGTTCGCTTTCTGGACGCTGGTTCTCTGGGTTTTCTGAGTGCTTTTGTGCCAATTTTTCCCTTGTTTCACTTCCAAGCTGAAGGTAATTCAAAGGCATAAATATTCCCTCAGATTCCCCTCCACCCTTTGAAGGTCACTCCCCGCCCACATTGAGGTTGTTCCACCCACTCTGCACCTTCCACCATTCTCATCCCTTCATTGGTGTACAAGCTCCATTTTCCCCTCGTTTTTAAATTTTAAAAATTTTTTTACAAGCGGCATGAGTCTAGCGATATGATACTGTCACCAGTGTTCCCTCTAAGCTGAGTTAGTGTGAGCTAGCTCACCGTGTTTTAGCCTCTGGTTCACACATTGTTGTCTTAGCTCAGGAAGGATGGCTCCAGAGCAAACTAATTTATGTAGTAGACAAATCGCTTGCTCACAACTTTAATGGTAGTAGCTCACAAAGTAGAATTTTTGCTCACAAGACTCCACAGCTTAGAGGGAACATTGACTGTCACTAGTCTCAGATCGCTGGATAAAAAAAATTAAAATGACGGGGAAGTTTAAAAGGATCTGTGCAAGGTTTAGTTCCCTGCTGGTATTGACTTGAAAGGGGGATCAGAGAGGAGGCAAACAACAGCATCCCCAGTGCAAAAAAATAATAATTCAGTGCTGCATGCAAACAAAATAAGAGGGGGAACCATCAGTCTGGAATGAAATTGACATGAAATGTAAAGAGAGAAAGATACTGGGATGGGAAGCCATTTTTCCCTTTAATGCTTCAGTGAACAAACGGGGGGGGGGGATTTTGGCAGTCTCTGGAAGCCTACATTAAAATGGCCACACAAAAATGAAAATACAGTGAATACAGTTGTGCAAACAAATAACCAGAATAATCTGTCATGCTGTACAAATCACACTTGAGACCACTGTCTAATTATGCACTTCTACTTACAACCGTAAATAAGACACATAACAAATGGTTTTGCCACCATGCATAAATGGCATCTGCACCAGTTGAATAGTGACCTAATAGCCCTTAAAGTTACAAGTCTCTTTTCAGAATGATGCAGTCACTGGCTCATGGTGGAGAGAAGAGTTTCCAAAAGAAAACACGCAGTAGACAGCATAGGCTGAAGACTAGCTGTAACGTGAACCAAAGAAGCGGTGACGGCACACTTAGGTGGCTTTGCCATTTCTTAGGGCTTCATCAAACCACTTAGTGATGAAGCTCAACCCAGCTCTGGCAAGATTCAAAATGACTTGACGTCTACAAGTATGTTCCAAATAGATCTGGTTATTTGTTTGTACATTAAAATGGCAGCTGAGCCACATGGGCCTTCTGCGAACTACCGGTCTTAAGAATCGCTTGGGATCGATCCATTTGAAGGAAGAGTGCAATCCACACAGGACAGGCTTTTAAAAACTGCCAAGATCATGACCAGTGTACAGGATCAAACTGGAGACAAAGGAAAAAAAAACCACAAATTTGCAAAGAAGGGCAGGAGATGAGCGCTACTATGCAGCTGCACTAGGGCATCGGTGAAAATACCTCTCCGTTTTTGTTTTTTTTCAATTTAGTGACACAAGAATAAAAAAGCTCTCCAGAGCTTCTGTCAGAGGACTCCTTCCCCATACAAATTGCAGCCCTGTACAAAGCATGGTGGCGTTGCAGCAGACTTTGCACAGGCATGCGCACAAGCAACATGTTGCCAGTGATCACAGCTTGCAATGCCAGTGTCAGTGGGTTCTACCATGCATTCTGTACACTCAACAGGTCTCCCTATATTATGAGAGCGTGTGACTCTCCCATTTTTCACAATGGCTAATAACACAGCAGAGAATCCCCTAGACCTCCACAATATGGAAAATGGGGCTTTGGAGCTGCTTGTCAGTTTCAAAAAAAGCCATGTCAATTTCAACATCGGTTTTCCCCCTTTGCCTCAGTTTCTTTCTGCTCCCTTTCATTGATGACTTCACACTAAAATGCATGCACAAACCCTGAAACACGAGGATTTAAATGGAAGACGCTTGCTGGACACTGCTGCGCAGCTGCTATAGGGCAATTGCATATTAAAAAAAAAAACTTTGGATACCACCCCACATATCACAAGTGACATTCCATCCAGATTTGGAAAAGGGGAGGGGATTGTAGCTGCAGAATAAATACACTGGAGGGAAAAGAATGATGTGTGAGGGGGGCGCAGAATCCAAAGTTAAAGGCTTTACTGCTCTGAAAATCTGCAGTAAGATGTACATGCATAATGGGCCTATGTTACAATATACTGATGACACCTCACTCTGTATTTCTTTATCCAAATTGCCTGGTGATATGATGGGGTGGGGGTCCCCAGCGTGGCGACCGTGGGTGCCATGGTGCCCACCAACACCTTTCCTGGTATCCGCCAAATGTTTTTAGGAAGTGGGTGGGGCCAGGTGCAGCTTTTGCCCAGCAGGGCTTCCTATTGGCCATTGCAAATCTGATTGACGAAACAGATTTTTTTTCCAAATTGCTTTGACAGCAGCTGCCACCACAACACAAGGATCTTCACTGTGGTACTGAAGGAGAGCTGTGCGTACACAACAAAAATGTTTTTAAACAGGATAAGGCATCTCATTAAACAGATTCTGCCTGAAATGTTGAAGACTTACTTTGAGAGTTATGCATAAGCTCACTGTCTAAGAGCCAGTTTCGTGCAGTGGTTAAGTGTGCGGACTCAGGCTCTAATCTGGGAGAACCGGGTTTGATTCCCCACTCCTCCGCTTGCAGCTGCTGGTGTGACCTTGGGCAAGCCATAGTTCTGACAAGAGCTCTCCTTGAAAGGGCAGTTCTTGAAAGAGCTCTCTCAGCCTCACCTACCTCACAGGGTGTCGTGGGGTGGGGAGGGGAAGGGAAAGGAGTTTGTAATCCGCTCTGAGACTCCGAATGAAGGGCAGGGTATAAATCCAATCTCTTCTTCTAATGTTTTGCATTGGCACCATTTTACGGTTGCAGCCACCACCCCATCTCACAATTCCAAAGGTGCCTGCTGGCTCAAAAAGGTTGGGGGCCCTGTGGTGGAGACTCAGGACCAATCTGTGGCTGCCATAGTTAAATGGCTATGGATTAACAAGCTGACACTGAATGCTGATAAGATGTGAGTTAGTTGGGAAGGCTGAGGGCCTGAAGGATATGGTGGGGTCCAGCTGCCCCAGTAAAGCACTTTGGGGTGATATCTGATCCAGCTTTTTTGCTGGAGTAGCAAGCTGACAAAGCCAAACACACAAAAAGGCATTCTACCCAACTCCGCTTACCCCTGGAAGATGGCCTCCTACCTTGACTCAACTGACCTGGCCTCATGAATCCAGTGCTGTGGTTACTTTGGGACAGGCCCGTAGCCAGGATTTTTTTCAGGGGGGGGCACCAGGAGCCCACAAATAAAATTAAAGTAATAAATAAATTGAATAAATAAGTTAAACTTTTTCAGCCTCCAGGGATAGAGGAAGGTGACTTTTCCCTACCTCGAGTTCTCCACTCGCAGGCAGCTATTTACCTCCCCCCACGCGCCTCTCTGACTGTCGGAGAGGCAGAGGCTCGCTGGTAGTCTTCCTGCTTCTGCAGCAGAAGATGGCTATGGAAGCAGGACCTTCCCCTCCCCCCATGCCTCTCCGACAACCATGAGGTGTGCAGCGAGGGTGCAGGGGAGAAGGGCTGCCGGCAGGCTCATCTCTCCATTTCCCAGTCTCCCGGTAGGGATCGGGAAGGGGAGAGGGGGGACCTCTGGAAAGGGAGGAGAGGCAGGGCAAATTTGAAAGGGGCAAAGCCCCTTGAGGCCCCTCCCTGCTGGCTACAGCCTTGCTTTGAGAATAGACTACTACAATGCACTCTGTGTGGGTTTGCCCTTGAAGACAAGTCAGAAACTATGGTTGGTACAGAACACCACAGGCCAATCTGGCTACTTTCCTACTGTGTTCCACTGCGACAGCTCCGCTCACTCGAGCAAAGCCTTCTGAAGGTGCTACCCTGCAAACAGGTAAAATCAGCCACTGCCTGTTCACATGCGTTCGCTGTGGTCGCTCCTACATTGCGGAAAGAGCTGGTAGAGAAAAAGGTACTTTTCTCCCTTTCTCACAATACAAAAACTCGTGGGCACTCCATGAAACTGCTGAGCAGTCGGGTTAAAATGGATGAAAGGAAGTACTTCTTCACCCAAAGAGTGATTAACACATGGAATTCACTGCCACAGGAAGTGGTGGCAGCTACAAGCATGGACAGCTTCAAGAGGGAATTAGATAAGCATATGGAGCAGAGGTCCATCAGTGGCTATTAGCCACAAGGTATAGATAGGGACTCTGGGGCAAGTGATGCTCTG
>NW_015176538.1:0-14030 GCF_001447785.1 Gekko japonicus | reverse complement strand
GTGATGTCAGGGGGTGTGGCCTTATGACACACTTCCGGTGATGTCAGGGGGTGTGGCCTTATGACACACTTCCGGTGATGTCAGGGGGTGTGGCATATGCGAATGAGTTATGCTAATGAGTTCCCCTAGCTCTTTTTCTACGAAACGACCCCTGTTTCTGGCCACTGTGTGACACAGAATGTTGGACTGGATGGGCCTTTGGCCTGATCCAACATTGGCGTCTCTTATGTTCTTAAAGTCTGCCTGACGCTAGCAAACCAGAACTGTTGGGGGGGGGGTTGTTCTCGTAGAAGGAGCAAAGCTGCAGCGTATTGGTTCGGCTCAGGAGGTGACTGTCGCTAGGGAATAAAGTCTTTCCCATTCTGATTGCCCTGTCGCCTTAAAGGGATATTTTTGCATGGATCGCTCAGGTTGTCCCCCATGCTACAATCCCACCCCAACTGCATTTTTTGGCCGTACTAGTTTCAGATGGTATCCATGCTGGACCACAGTAGATCAGCTAGATTTGAGTCCAGTGGCAGACACCAACAAGATCTTCAGGGTATACGTTTTCAAGCGTCAAGGCTCTCTTTGTCAGATACGGGTCAGAACGGGCATCTCTCTTTATATCCCAGTCAAAAGGTGGGAGGAGTTTTGCAAAGACGGGTATAAGAACCAGGACATACAGACTTCGAGATCTCCATTCTGACTTGCCTCTGTTGAAGAAACCTTTGACTCTCGAAAGCATATACCCTGAAAATCGTTTCTGGTCTCTATGGTATTGAAGAAGAGATTGGATTTAGACCCCGCCCTTCACTACCCGGAGGAGTCTCAGAGCAGTTTACAATCTCCTTCTCCTTCCCCTCCCCACAACAGACACCCTGTGAGGTAGGTGGGGCTGAGAGAGCTCTTTCAAGGACTGCTGGTGAGAGAATACCTCTGAAAGAATTTGTGACTGACCCAAGGTCACACCAGCAGCTGCATGTGGGGAAATCAAACCTGTTTCTCCCAGGTTAATGTCCACGCTCTTAACCGTACTCCCATATTAGAGTCCATGCTATTGAACTTTTTGGTCTTACTAGGAATTTTTGCTGTCAGAGTCAAATGTTGTATCTTGTACTCTGTTTACTGGTTGACTGAAACAGATTTTATCATAACTGTAATCTGTCTTGGGTGGGTCCCAGAGAAAAAGGCAGACCATAAATAAAGCTGCGTTTTCGTATCATTTGCACTCCAGCAAGGGGATGAAGAAAGACAATTAGAGACTGTCCACCAATTGTGGAACCTTCACCCAACGCAAACCAGCCCAAGTCCAAGCTCAAGCATCTTCAGAAGTGTAATGGGTATGGGTCTGAGCTTCGGGGCTGAAGGTTACAACTTAGGCTGGTTCTGCATCTGGCATTCGCTCCACATTTTCTCAACACTGAAGGGAAAAGGTGCCGCTCAAAACCACATTCAGATACCCCGGGGGCAACGCCGTACTGACTGCAAAGTCACCCCAGAAGGTACCATAAACCCCGATGATCAAAGAAAGCGAAAGCGGCATGCAGTGTAGAGGGCAGGGGTCGTTTGGGACCACAGCGCGCCGGAGCGCCGCTCTGGCACCCCAGGGGCACGCACAAATGGCGGTGGTGGCAAGCCCCACCCCCAGCTCCCCTCCCCCAAGCTCCTTCTGTCTAGAGTCGCACAGCTGCAGCGGCGCAATCTCTCCATTGTATTCTATGGCCCCGTACAATACAATGGAGAGATCCTGATGCTTCTGTAGCGCAACTCCAGAGAGAGGGGGGGGGACTCTTCAAAAGCCTTCTCTTTCCCAGCCGGCCTGCCAAGGCGGGCTGGGGGGGGGGAAGCGAAGAGAGAAGGTGTTTAAAGTTTAAACCCCTTCTCTCTTCGCTTTCCCCCTGCAGAATCGCCCTTAATTAAACTCAATGCAGTCTTATTCCAGTTCCCGAGTATTGCTTTTCTTACCCCAAAAATTTCAGATAGGCCGTAACTTAATAAATTTTAAAATTGGTAGGGGAGGGTGGCATATAATAGAAAGTGATCAGGGTTGGATCCTAGAAGGGCTTTGAAATTACTGTCAGAGTTGCGGGTGAGCAAAACAGCCAAGTCACAGACAGTGGTCCCTCTAAGCTGTAGAGTCTTGTGAGCAAGAATTCTACTTCATAAGCTCGTGGCGTTAAAGTTGTGAGCGAATGATTTGGCTGCTGCATAAAATTAGTCTGCTCTGGAGCCATCCTTCCTGAGTTAAGACAAATGTGTGAGCCAGAGGCTAAAAAAACTGTGACGTAGCTCACACTAACTCAGCTTAGAGGGAACACTGGTCACAGACACCTCATCGCTTGGGTTTCTTTTTCGACTTTTTTTTTGCAGTCACCGAAGGCCTTTCAGAAATCAGACTGTATGTGCACTCTGTATCATCTAATCCAGAAATGGTTTGTGGAAACAAACAAAAATACCTTGCCCCGAGCCGATCGCTATAGTCAGTGCCACACTGGAAAATAAAGTCATGGTGGGAAGGCCTCTCCAAAGGAAGGGGGACCAGTGGTTTCTGAGACGGGATGTTGTGGTTATTCCAGGTCGGGCCCCCAAGCTGCTCCGCGAAGATGGTGACGCACCCAGCTAGTGCATCGATCGTGGTGCTGCAGGAGCCAAAAACCCGGAAAAAAGCCTGCGTCTCTTGGAGCACGAATCGTATTTCCAGTATCTCCACCTTTGGCTTCAGTAAACTGTCCTGACTCAGGAGGTCAGCCATAGAATAAAGTTCGTAGAAGTGCGCCTCTCTCTCCAGCCTCTGATAGTCGGAGAAATCACTGGGCAGAGAAACCTGGAGAGTTCTTAAGAAATCCAGAATGTAGCTGAACAGAACGCCATCGCGGTCGACAAAGAACTCGCCGTTCACCAGCCGAAATTCCCGATCGCCACCGTTGAGCATCTTTGCCAATCGGGACTCGGGGAACTGCTGTAGTGTAGACGGCCAGGTAGTGAATTTCAATCCTCCCACGTTCAAAACGACCACACCTTGATGGCTCATTCTCTCCTCGGGAAAACTGAGAGCCCAACTGATGTACAGCAAAAGGACACGACTAGAAGCCAAAGGCAAAACCCGCGGAGACGTTTTGTGTTGGTGTGTGTTTGTTGTCGGGGAGAAGGGAAGCACAGGGCTCCCCAGCAACCAGAAGTTTGAACACACATTCACCAGTTCTGTTGACAGAGCTTGTTGCCTGGGAACCAGATATTGCCAATGAAATAAAGGCCAGTTTTAGAGATGTTGAAAGGCCAATGGATCTCATCCTGGAAGCTTGCTGGAGAGCCAGGCTGCTTCACACAAGGTTTTTGGATCCTCACCAGCCTAAATTAATGGTCTACCAAAATAAACAGAGCAAAGTACAAGTCAGAAGGTCACATATTGGTGAGCAAGGAGAAATATCGGATTGCTTTGAAAACAGGAGGAGTTGCCATAGGAGAGTCATGAAGCCGCTCGCTCACCTCCTGGAGCAGTGGCCGAAAAGGCGCCTTGGTTTTTTTCGTACCTCTGCCCGTTTGCTAAATGGATTTCTACCTTTTTGCTGCTGAGGAAGGGATTATGAATTGTGCTGCTAACCTACGAAGAACGTCTGAACCCTACCATGACTAAGAGAGGACTCCGAGGCTGAGTCTCGAAGGCTTACAATTGGTGTAACTTTACATACGATCGATCGCAGTATAATTTATCTGCCAATGATTTCACCCTCCCCGTTTGAACACACTGTACGTTGCTTGGCATAAAGAAAAATTTACATAGTTAAGTACTTTGTTGACTCTTCCCGATATAGAAATAAATGAATTTTAATGTACGGTGTGGATTTTCTGGGGTCCCCAGCAATGCTCCCTCTAAGCTGTGGAGTCTTGTGAGCAAAAATTCTACTTTGTGAGCGACTGGCATTGAAGTTGTGAGCGAGTGATTTGGCTGCTGCATAAATTAGTTTGCTCTGGAGCCATCCCTTCCTGAGCGGAGACAAAAAAGTGTGAGCCGGAGGCTAAAAAACTGTGAGCTAGCTCACACTCACTCAGCTTAGAGGGAGCACTGGTCCCCAGCCTTTGTGAGCTGGGAACTATGCAACGTTCCCTCTAAGCTGTGGAGTTTTTGTTGTTCAGTCGCACAGTCGAGTCCCACTCTTTGCGACCCCAGGTAAACTGCAGAGCCCCCCCCCTGTCCAAAACAGTCCCATGGCACCTTTAAGACCAAGTTTTATTCAGGTACAAGCTCTCCCTCCTCTGCCGAGGAGAGATCTGCACGTTCTCCCCCCCACCCCCAGAGCTAGGAATCCAAAACAGTCCAGTGGAGCCTGAGCGGTGGGTGTTGCCTTCTGACACACTTCCGGTGATGTCAGGACGTGTGGCATATGCAAATGAGTTATGCTAATGAGCTCCTGCACCACTTTTTCTACGAAATGACCCCTGGGCCTAAGAGACTAAAATAGAGTAGCTTTAGCAATGCCACTATGCAACATCAGGGGCGTTCCTTTTGATGCCTGTGTTTAGGAATGTGACTGCAGTGCATGAAAATACCACCTGTATAATGCCTGGTTCTAAAAATGCATTGTGAATAGAGTCGTCGTGGGGCATGTGAGCATCAGCTAGACAGTTTACCTTCAAAACTTTTACTCTCCAAACGACCACTTTTAAAATTCTTATTTTAAACAATTGCTGCTCTACAGGAAAGGTCCCCTCCTCAGAATCCTACTGGCTTTTAACCCACCCATCTGTCTCGGCTGTGACCTGAGCCCACCCCAGCTTGACCCTACTTTTACACCTCTACTTTTGGGGTACAGCAAATGAGCTGCTGAACTGAGGAAGAGGGTCTGGGCATGCCATCCTACATCCAACACTCCCATCAAATCTCCTAGCAAGAAGACTCACGATTCTGTTTCCTATTTTTTACCACTGTATCCCTTGCTAATATGTTCCACAACCTCAAAAAAAAAAAAAAACCAGTTTAACAAGTGTGTCAATATTAGTTCAGTAGTTGGATGTATTGGGTGCAACGTACAGAAATCCTGTGCACAGGGCTCTGAGAAAGGTGTCTGGGGAAAACCCATGGTCTAGCTAGAAAAAGCCAATTTTAGTCGAGGTATTTTATGGACTATTCTAACTTATCTCCCCTCCAGCACTGACATACACTTATTTCAGTTTCCTTCAGATCATGCTAACAGAACAGACTCCACGGTAGCAAAACTAAATAGGGTTCTGAATGCCTAAAATTATAGGCTACTTTACACCTACTCTACACTTACTGAGAGCCAGTTTGGTGTAGTGGCTAAGTGCGCGGACTCTAATCTGGGAGAACCGGGTTTGATTCCCCACTCCTCCACATGCAGCTGCTGGTGTGACCTTGGGTCAGTTACAAGTTCTTTCAGAGCTGTTCTCTTACGAGCCGTTCTCTCAGCCCCGCCTACCTCACAGGGTGTCCTGTTGTGGGGAGGGGAAGGGAAAGGAGACTGTAAGCCCCCCTGAGACTCCAAGTGAAGGGCAGGGTATAAATCTAATCTCTTCTTCCCCATAAATATTAAAATTGGAAGTAAATTGGTCTGCCAGTACACACTATTTCCTTGGCTCTGTATCTGTTATTATGCAAGAGAGTGTTCCCTCTAAGCTGAGTCAGTGTGAGCTAGCTCACAGTTTTTTAGCCTCCGGCTCACACATTTTTGTTTTAGCTCAGGAAGGAGGGCTCCGGAGCAAACTAATTTATGCAGCAGCCAAATCATCGGCTCACAACTTTAATGCCAGTAGCTCACGAAGTAGAATTTTTGCGCACGAGACTCCACAGCTTAGAGGGAGCACTGGCAGGGACCATGGGTGTTGGGTATTTTTGCACATAAACGGCTCAGCATCAGCAGTCCGTCAAGCCAGTTGTGACACTGGGCTATAATCCTCAAAAGCGAAGGATCGGGGAAAGAGCACGAAGAGCCATTGCATCCGACGAAGCAGTTTCATTTCCCAGCCTTACAGGGACTATCCAAGGACGGCACTCACTCCTGTATGCTGGATGATTTCTGCAGACGGGCTTTGTTAAAAACTAACAACTCTTGCCCTGACCTGGATAGCCCAGGCTAGCCCGATCTCGTCAGATCTCTGAAGCTAAGTAGGGCAGACCCTGGCAAGTACTTGGAAGGGAGACCACCAGAGGTCATTTCGTAGAAAAAGAGGTGCAGGAGCTCATTAGCATAACTTATTTGCATATGCCACACCCCCTGACATCACTGGAAGTGTGTCAGAAGGCAACGCCCACTGCTCAGGCTCCACTGGACTGTTTTGGATTGCTAGCTATTGGGGGGGGGGGAAACGTACAGATCTGTCCTCACAGAGGAGGGAGAGCTTGTACCTGAATAAAACTTGGGTCTTAAAGGTCCCACTGGACTGTCTTGGGCCGGGGAGAGCTCTGCAACTGACCTGGCTGCTTCTTGCTCTGACTGTGGGCTGCTGGGAGCAGGGGGTGGGGCTTATTGCATGTGCCCGCCCCCTGGGCTCCTTACTGTCAGAGCTCCGCTCCTGTGTGCTGCAAGAAATGACCCCTGGAGACCACTAAGGAATACCAAGGCTCGGGATGCAGAGGCAGGTCGCAATCCACTTCTCTGAAGACATCCAAGCCCAAGTCACCAGAAGTCACCATGACTTCCAGGCACAGAGACGCACACACAAATACTAAAAAAAACCCCTCTGAACAAATCTCTTCCCCGTTGTTGGGGGCTATGAGCTAACTCTCCAACCTTTTGCATGAGGATTCCACTCACAGAATATGGTACAGGAGTTACCTGGCCATCCAACCTTATATTCTCAGTCTGGGGCAAGGGATGCTCTGTATTCTTGGTGCTTGGGGGGGGGGGGCGGCAGCGGGAGGGCTTCTAGTGTCCTGGCCCCACTGCTGGACCTCCTGATTGCACCTGGTATTTTTGGCTACTGGGTGACAGAGGGTTGGACTAGATGGGCCATTTGACCTGATCCAACATTGGCTTCTCTTGTGTTCTTATGCCTTAGATGCAAAAGACTACACCGATGTAGTTGTTGGTAGAGGCATTTTCAACACTTTATTCCCCCAGCAGTGGCTGCATCCTCCACCGGTTAAGCCAGTTTGCTGGTTTCCCACTTATGGGTCTAACACAGGCTAATGAAAAGACCCTCCCTGCAAAAAAAAAAAAAAATACTTAGGTTGCTTACGTGTAACTTTGAGCGGCCACCTCTACATGCAAACCAGCCACCTTCCCTGCTGCATCTGCTCCACTGCTTCTGCAGTAGTCCAGAAGAACAGAAAAGGAAAGAATGTTTGCAAGAGATATCCCCCCCCCCAGGGAGCAGGGCCGTTGCAACAGCTTCAGCCTTTAGCTCTCAGAAGCTCCAAATGGCATTCTGCAGAGGAGTAGAACCCAAGTACTTGAAGGACATCAGTGAAAGGTAAGCAACCTGTTTTATCGTCGTACCTGTGCAGTTCCACACGGTTTACTGCACAGACACAGGCCTGCCGTTGAGATTCTGAAGCTCAAAAATTCTAGAGGGTGCGCCTTTTCCCTTCACCCATGCTGCTTTTCCAGCATAAACGGAGGGGGTGGAGCACCTGCACAGGTGACCACCAATGCTCCCTCTAAGCTGTGGAGTCTTGTGAGCAAAAACTGTACTTTGTGAGCAACTGGCATTAAAGTTGGGAGCGAGCAATTTGGCTACTTGCATAACTGTGCTCTGGAGCCACCCTTCCTGAGCTAAGAGAAAAATGTGTGAGCCGGAGGCTAAAAAAACTGTGAGCTAGCTCACACTAACTCAGCTTAGAGGGAACAGTGGCTGACCACGCGATGAACGAGTTACAGGTAAGGGGAAGCCTGTTTGTTTTCTTAAAATCTTGTCCTGCCCCAAGTGACCTCTAAAATCAGCTACAAAGTCTGATACAGCGCTGACATTCTTCTCCAATGCCCTCGAACAACCACACAAGGTATGCATCATTAATCAAGGTGCCGCCAAGATTGCCTCCGCTTCAGGTATACACGCTTATTGTCAGTGTACATTCATGGAAGGGAAGTTCCCTCTTACATAGTTTAGAATGAGAGCCTAATCAGCTACCGATTTTCAAAAGTGAATCCTGCACACTGGGCATACACATCCTAATAGGAGGTTGTGAGTTATTTTAAGATACGTACTTTATTTTCAAACAGCCAGGCCCATGGCTGGTGCTATAAACCAGGGGTGTCAAACAAGCAGCCCAGGGGCCGGCTCAGGCCCCCGGAGGGCTTCCATCAGGCCCGCAGTGAAACTGGCCATCTCCTGCTCTCAGTTCTCCTGCTGCTGCTGCATCATAGCTTGCTTCGCCAGACTCTCTTAATCACTCAGCCATACATACTTGGCTAAAGGGGTTTCTCAATCCACAAGGTTTACTCCCTGATACTCTGCGACAATTTCCAATAAAATTGGTCTAAGTCTGTTATCTGCTGAAAATAGGCTCCCCCCCCCAGGTGCTCTTATCTTTTGGAACAAACCAAGCAAAAATATTAGTCAAGCAGAGAATCGAGGATATAGAACACCAAACTGATCTTTCCAGCATACAAAACATCCAGATGAGGGCAAATATCAAAAATACTGTGGGTCCAGCCAACTATTTAACATCTCTTGAAGTATAAAAGGGTTTAGAAGAGCCTTCACTCTGGTTAGGTGCTCTGCCCTCCCTTCTGCTGTACTTGAAGAAAAATACAAGAATACTCCTTTCTCAGAAAGGCTTTGTACCTGCCCATTAAGGGAGGTTGAGACTACAGAGCACATGTTTTTTAGCTGTCCGTATTATAATTATATGGTCCATGGGGTCGCGAAGAGTCGGACTCGACTGTGCAACTCAACAACAACAATTATAAGGTGGCATGTAATAAAATCATCACTCCACTGATTGAACAAATTCCGGGCCTTTCAGAAAAAGCTAGACTCGAGTTTCTTCTATCTGATAGAAATCCCAAGATTACCCACGAAGTAGCCAGTTTCTGTATGGTGATACTCAGATCACAGAAATTCTAAGGTAGCTAGTTAGATATAGCAGTTTGATATTAGACTAAATTTTAATCTGCTTTTAAAGTTTTACTGATGTATTTTAAAATCTTGGAATATTGTAAAGGTGTACTTTTTTTTGTATGACTGGTCTAAGGACTGTAGAAATAAACTGAACTGAACCGGGGTCCTAGACTCAGAACTCTGAGCATGAGATTTCTGTGGCGAATGTCAATGAATCAAAAGTAGGTTTCCAGCTTACAGAGCTAATCTTTTAAGCATGTTTTTATTTTAAGTAAAAAAAAAATCTTTGTATTTGTGTCGTTTATAAAGTTTATATCTCCGCTACCTGGCATTACATTTTATGACACACATGGCCCGGCCCAACAAGGTCTCATTTATGTCAGATCCGGCCCTCATAACAAATGAGTTCGACACCCCTGCTATAAACAAATGATTTATACAACAGACACTCCAGTCTAAAGCTCTTTATCAAGGCATTACCAAATGCTCTCCTTGACTTTGAGATTAACTGAACAGAAGATTTATTGTACTTCATTAAAAAGTTGTAGTTATAGTGCTGTGTGCATTCATTCATGTAATATGTACATCTATTGTGTGTTCTACATACAAAACTAGCCCAAAAAAGGCAGTATACTTGCATTTCCCTTAAAAGCCAGCCCCCTTCAGAATATGTTAAATATTTCAAAATATGAGCCTCAGAAAACCACATCTGTACCACAAGATAGTTTGAAAAAATCTGCTCCAGTTTATCCATGTCCAGCGCACTTGGGTTTTACACAAAACAGACAACACTCCAAGACAATAACTTCTTTCATTTCACGTTTTGTGTGCACTAATGGCAGCTACAGAAGTTTATATTTGCAGACAAATTGAGCAACGTTTTCCAGCATCACAAGTGTGTACTTGACACATTTTTCACTCACGACAGACACGCCGTCAGTCATTCTCTCCCAGTACAACACAGCAAGATCTGCTATCTCCGCTATGTCTACGAGATACCCTGAGCCAAATGCAGAGATAAGACCTTTCCAGTGCAGGAGAGTGTCGCCTAGAGAGTCCAAAAAGAGCATCCTGGTGGTAGCAAGGAGGAACAAGAGAAGAAAAGCAGCAACGATAAACTTGCAGGAGAAGAGCAAAGGAATGAAAGTGGTTTTCTCCTGAGGTAAAGAAAGTTTGTCCACATCTGCTAGCTTAAACTGCTCCCAGTGGCTGGTATCGAAGCCTTTCATGGTGGAGTTGATGTCCACGGTAGGACAAGGCAGTCTTGTCTCCTTGATGACTTTGATTTTATCTCGGAATTCCTGCATCTGCTGCAGAAACACAATGGGTTCGGAGACATCCTTAAAGGCTTCCGCAATGTTAAAAGCCATCCGCTGCTCCCGTATGATAGTGTTCAACTTGTTGATTTCTGGGTCATACGCCTGCATAACGGCAAGCTTCATCGTCTCGAAGTCTGACAGTATCTCGTTCTTCTTTTGCTCCAGCGTATATTGCAATTTCTCAAAGAATTCTTTGACTCGGTCATAGTCTTTGGTCAGCACCTGGAGGGCTTTTCTCTTGCTAGTTTCCAGCGTGTCCAGCCGAGAAAGCGCATCCCCACAATGCCATATTTCGAAGCCCTGGAACAGTGTCTCAAAAGCACGTTTCTCCTGGAAGTAAGCATCTTCGATGGAGCAAAACACGTGCTTTATATGATCTCCTCGAGTGGCACAGATACCGCATATCAACTGTGTATCGGTCTGGCAGAAAATGTTGAGGGGCTGGCCGCTGTGCACCTTGCACACTGGCATTTTTGTCGTTACTTTAATTTTGTTATATTTCTCCACAATACCTTTCAGGGAATAGTTGACCTGCAGGTTGTTGACTCCTGTAACTGTAGTTTCCTTCCTGCAGGTGGGACACTTGAAGAGAGACGGCCTCCAAATCACATTTCGGGCATTTCCCTCCAGGATCCCTTCCAAACATTTCTTACAAAAGTTGTGTGAACACGGTAGCGCGCGAGGATCATCAAAGAGGCTGCAACAAATGGGACACGTGAGGTCTTCCTCGAGAAGCTCCATCGCAGTCTGTAACGAAAGACAACATTTTCAGAGAATACTACTATGGTCACAGTTCAAGAAGTTTCACTCATTTTCATGAGCTGGTATTGAAGATTATGGAATGTGCTGAAATGGGTAAGTTGACAAATATATTAAAAAGGGAAAATGGAAGAAGAATTTATGGGACCCTGGAGGGCATTTTGTGACTGGTTAAAACTGAGACACTAAGTGGAGAATAATAAGCATGAGAGGTGAAACAGCTGTGAAATTGTAATGAGAAGATACGCATGCAGAATGTTAAATTGGGACTTTGAATATTTTTGTAATTTTCTTTTCCTCCTTCTTTTCCCCCCTCCCTAATTTCTTTATATAAACTAATAGAATTCTTTAAAAAAAGGTTTCACTCATTTTCATGCAGCCTGAACAAGAAGCTCTGTGAAAAATCTTTAAGCTATAGCAGAGAATCTTTACATCTATATTTCACCAGAACGTTGAAATACATTTTTTAAAAAAAAAACTGAATTAAAGTAATACTAGTAAATTTTCCCCTGCCCAAAGCCCAGATTTAAGCAGTTGCAAAAAATGTGGTTACTTGCTAAAAAGAACAATGCTGTAACACAACTAAGATGTTCCATAACTATGACTTCAGGTATTTTTGAGAATATAGTCGGCCATGCCCCTACTCAAAATGGACCTTTCAAACATTTTCCTAAGGTTTCGCCTTGTCGCCCCATTACCAGGCTCCCCCTGGGACCAGTTTGTGACGGGGGGGGGGGGGGGGGGGGGCTCACACACAAGCAGTCCCTACAAAGATGGACCTCAACCATCAGGAATCAGGTATTCGAAAGAAGTCTGCATGCACACGAAAGCTTATATCTTGAATAATACCTTGTTGGTCGTAAAGGTGCCACTAGACTCAAACTTTGTTCTGCTGCTTCAGACCAGCACAGCCACCTGAATCTATCATCAGGAACATTTTCCCTTGTGAGCCTTCAGCACATCTGGCTACCCAGTTCTTCCAACACTTTGTCCGTGATGATGATTACTTTGGACAGGGGTCATTCCATAGAAAAAAGAGGTGCAGGAGCTCATTAGCATAACTCATTTGCATATGCCACACCCCCTGACATCACCGGAATTCTGTCAGAAGGCAACACCCACCACTCAAGCTCCACTGGACTGTTTTCGATTCCTAGCTTTGGGGGGGGGGGACGTGCAGATATGCCTTCGCAGAGGAGGGAGAGCTTGTACCTGAATAAAACTTGGGTCTTAAAGGTGCCACTGGACTGTTTTGGGCCAGGGGGCTCTGCAACTTACCCGGCTGCTTCTTGCTCTGACTGAGGGCTGCTGGGAGCAGGGGGTGGGGCTTGTTGCATGTGCCCGCCCCCTGGGCTCTTTACTGCCGGAGCTCCGCTCCTGTGCGCTCCTGCAGGAAATGACCCCTGACTTTGGATATGGAGACCATGTGGATCTTCTCATCAACAGCATGGCCATGAGTACTTGCCTGATTCCAGAGTATACCAACGCGTTCTTCTTAGCTAACAACACTGCCTTAGCTTTTGTCCTCAAACAACTCTCCTCTACCTGAGGGTCAGTCAACGACAAATTCATCAGCTACTTCTTGAACCTGTGGGCACCTTTGGAATGTTGAGGGGTGGTGGTGAGGGCCACCTCAAAATGGCTGCCGCAGGAGGCAGAACACAACCCGTATGGCTGCCACAGGAGGCGGAGCGAAACCAAAATGGCTGCCACACTTTGCAAAAAAACTGCAGAAGGGGGATTTTAAAAAAATAAAGGAAAGCCTGGGGGGGGGGGACGCCTACTAGTCCACCTGATCCTTCAGTGACAGTTGCTGCTATTGCATCCATGGGGGAAAAAGAACTTTTATTTGACTCAAGGCAACCAATAACAAGCCGTGCCGCAAGACAGGGTGAGCTCCCGTCTCTAGTTCCAGCTCCTGCCAACCTAGCAGTTCGAAAGCAAGAAACTGCAAGTAGATGAATAGGGACCACTTCGGTGGGAAGGTAACAGCGTTCCGTGCGCCTTGGTGTTTAGTCATGCCGGCCACATGACCACGGAAACGTCTTCGGACAGCGCTGGCTCTTCGGCTTTGAAACGGAGATGAGCACCACAACCCTAGAGTCGGATTCGACTGGCTTTCGGGCAAGGGGAACCTTTACCTTTTACCTTACAAACGCCCTGCCCACTTTCTGAAAAGCTTGATGGGCACAAAGTGAAATACTGACAGGCAATGCTCCCTCTAAGCTGTGGGATCTTGTGAGCAAAAATTCTACTTTGTGAGCGAGCAATTTGGCTATTGCATAAATTAGTTTGCTCTGGAGCCATCCTTCCGGAGCTAAGACAGAAATGTGTGAGCTGGAGGCTAAAAAACTGTGAGCTAGTTCACACCAACTCAGCTTACTGACTGACAGGTACCACGGCAGCACCCAGGCGCATTGTGCTGCGGAATCCACAGCCACAGTCAGGAAACCCTTGAGCAATTTCACCAGGAAATTATTAACTTCCATCCCACCGTCAACCGAACTCTGAACGAGTCCACGTGCAGCAAGTTTATGATCTCCCAGGACGCTCTACTGGGAAGAAAGTCACTACTCCTCAAAGGAACTGTTGGGATTCTTTTAAGTAAGTCAGCAGAGTAAGTAGTAAGAGACTGAGTCCATGGTGTTTTTAAAATATAAAAGTTTACTATAAACCTAACATGGGGAAAAGGTACACGCGATATAAAATAACAAAGAGCTAAAATGCCTACATCCTTACAGCTAAAAGGTAAAACGCAGGAACGGATGGCGTCTTCTTCCTCGGTCAGAACAAAGACAGGAAGGAGAAGCCAATATGCTAAATACTTGACACATTGGTTTCCAATCAGACTATTAAGTTAGCTCCAAAGTTCCCGGGCATTCTATTGTCTAAACAGATTGGTTACAAACATGTTACTTCCTGTTGATTATAACCAGGGGTCGTTTCGTAGAA
>NW_015176537.1:193157-200432 GCF_001447785.1 Gekko japonicus | reverse complement strand
CTGATAAAAATGATGCATGTTGACACAGCACCAGACTGGACTCTACAAGAATTAATCTGGAATCTGAAGCAGGAGTGACCTAAATCCCGAAATCAAAACCCCTTCTTGCAATGTACCTTAGCAGTCTGGGAGAGACATCGCAACAGATGGGCCCCTACAATATCCCCACTATCGTCCTTTACCAAGCAACGCTGGTTCCCACGAGCTGCTTCGGGCAACTCTTTTGCCAACTGGAAACTCATGGGGCTAAGCAGACTAATAGACATCACCTCTAAGGGACATATTACTAAAATTATCTTGGAAGAAGGCCAAGGTACAATGTCATGGTACCAATATCTACAGCTTCGCCATTGTCTAGATAATAAGCCAGTGAGGAATAGACTGAAATAAAATCTCACAGCATTCGAAATCTTAATCAAGAATCCGCAGGAAAATTAGAAGATATACATATCACTACTATATAAAATGTTACTATCAGCAACTGATAACAACCCTCCCTCCTATACCACATATTGGAATAAGGACTGTTCCCAGCCACTTTCCCCGGACCAATGGGGGAAAGTATGGAGCTCCCCTACTTTCTGGGCAAAAAGCGCATCTATTCGCACCCAATTCTTCAAAGTAATCACGAGGCGGTATTTAAGCCCTCAAAAGTTGAACTATATTGTAAAAGGTGCCTCACCACATTGCTGGAGAGGATGCCAAGAACTAGGCACTTATAGATATTGCTGGTGGGATTGTATTGTTATAAGAAACTTTTGGAAATCGGTGGTAAATCAAATTTATGATATAACTAACCTGGAGATCCCGATGGAAATGGAATCTTTAATATTAAACTATTGGCCAAATGCTAGACAATATGGACATAAATTTAAATTAATAGAAATATTCTGTGCAGTTGCCTGTGCAGTTATAGCTAAATTTTGGAAAAATGACCAAAGACCCACTATATCTGATTGGTTCTTAAAAATTCAGGAATATTGTATAATGGACAAGTTAGCGGATTCTTTGTCACCAAGAGATACTGATCTATATAATTAAAATGTTGTTAAAATTTGGTTTCCGGTTCTTGAATACTTCGCCTCATATAAGGAATTTGGGCATATACTTGAGGCTATTAATGTTGTATATTAATATCAGCCATAAAAGTTACATACGTTACACACTTTCTCTCTCAATGCTAGCTACTACAGGTTGTACTACTGTCCTAATAACTGTTCTATGTTATATGTTTCAATACCTGTTTCTATGCTTTAAAATGACTGTTAATTTTTTTGTGTGTGTGTTAGTCATGTATTTGGTTATGGCTATGCATGTATTTGGTTATTAAACACAATATAGTTAAAAAAAAACTCTGTCTGATGAGAAAAGTAGAAAAGAGGTGAGGTGAGAGTTGCAGGCAGGGAGGGAATACCCTGCTGCCTCTGCTTCAGTTTATTTTCCCCAAATCGGTTTCTGTTCCAGTCAGGGTTACCGGGCTCCTTGAAATGTGCAGAAGTGTACCTTTTCTAATCTGTGCAATGTGCTGTCCATTCATTAATTCCTCCAGTCCTGCATACATGCATTTCCTTTGCTGTCTGGTGTCCTTAAAAAAAAATCCCCCAAATCATAGTCAACCTAGTCATTTTCAGCAAAGCGAGATGGTGACAATATGTGGCACCTCACAAATGTACTTTTTTTTTCACTCTTGCAGGTCCTTAAAAATGCAAGCTAAAAAGCTCTCTGCACTAGGTTTGGAGGATGCCTTCCTGGCTTGGTGTGCCTCGTTTCTCTCTGGTCTCCCATCTCCTGTGTGTTTGGGTGGCTTCATGGTTGTTTGCAATTCCTACACATACTTAGTTTTCAATAGGCCCACTGGATACAGTAAGACTTACTTGACAGCAAATGTTATTAGGCTCACCTAGTTCAGCAAGTGATAAGGAGTTTCAGAGGCTAGTACTTATCCTGGTTGGTGCCTTTGGAGGAGAGAATGCTGAAATCTTATGGTGTCTGTGAAGTAATAGCTTTATATACAAGTATTCCAGTAGAGAGGGCTGCAGTGGCTCAGAGGTTAAGACGCTGAGCTTCAGACCGGAAGGTCTGTAGTTTGGCAGTTCAAGACCCTAGTGCCACATGACGGAGTGAGCTCCCATCTTTGGCCCCAGCTTCTGCTAACCTAGCAGTTAGAAAGCAAGAAATTGCAAGTAGATAAATAGGTACCGCTTCGGTGGGAAGGTAATAGCGTTCCGTGTGCCTCGGTGTTTAGTCATGCAGGCCACATGACTACAGAAATGTCTTCGACAGCGCTGGCTCTTTGGCTTGGAAATGGAGATGAACACTGCCCTCTAGAGTCAGATTTGACTAGCTTTCGAGTAAGGGAAACCTTTACCTTTATTCCAGTAGAACATGGATGGTGGTGCAGTTAGTAATGAAGCCTGGTTAGGTTGGCTGGTACCTGGGATACTTTAATGGCCCTACCTTAAGGTTACCATTTACCCAGTGGTAGCAGGCAACCTCCCACCCCTGCCCTCACTAATTCTAGTGGTGGGAGAAAAATGTGGATAAATTGTATCGATGGGAATGCTCTAGGAATTCTACTTTAATCTCTATGGTAAAGACCACAGAGATTGGGAGGATAGCTAGAGGGGCATCGAGGAAATGATATCATTTCCTCAAACTCCACCCTTACCAGGCACTGTCCCAAAAATCTCCTGGCATTTGCTGGAGTGAAGCTGGCCATGCTACCCTGTCTGCCTCTGGTGAAGTACCACAGATTATCATCTGAAGGGCCAGGCATAATACGATTAAGTCCATAATGAACCACTGTGTTTTGATGAAAGAAAGGCTTTTCAGTTAACCTGTTTTTGTGCATAATCAACAGCAAATTCTATAACTGGGTTGCCAGGCCCAAAGATTTATATGTATTTCAGTGTCTGTGAACAGTTACAAATTACAAAGGCTGGGCTGGGAGACAGACTGGAACATTTCTTAGGGGAGGGGTGGCCATTTTCTAGCTGGGGTGATTCACTCACTGCCCCCAGTTGGGCTACTGTCCTGGTAGAAGAAACCAACTTAAAAAAAATGAAAGAAAAAAATAACTGGTACGAGCAGGTTGAAGTTGATTTTTCAATTGTGTTATTTGTGAAGATTTCAGCATCACTGTGCAGCCTGACTGAAAACTTTGCAAATGCAAAAGGCCCAATCCTATGCTTTCTATGATGTATGGGAGCAGCTGCAGTGTGGCCCCTTCCCACACCACACTGATAACAAAGGTAACTTCAGGTCATGTAGGAGCAGTTCATTCATTAAATGCTCTGGTGAGCGGGAAACGATCACTTTCTAAAGGAGGGTGCCTGCTGCATCTCTGCATGTGATTCAGTGGTTTAGCTTTGCCTCTTTCCAATGAAGAACAAGTGATTCTTCTATGTATCTACAGCAGGCATAACAGAATCATCCAATCACTTCCACTTCACAGATGGAACATGAAAGGCTACTGTTTGCCTCTGAATGAGTCACTGCCTTGGGTGTGCCTTGTTCCAATTAAGTGTCACTCTGAGAATGAAAAAATGGAGGGAATGCACTCCTCTGAAGGTGGATAATCCTTATTCTTTTACACTCAAAAATTAAACATGGGGGGTGGCATGTGAGGGTGATGTTCTTCTAGATTGAATTGAAAAAGGGTATCTTAGCTACCAAAATTTTGTAAAGGCAGAGCTGTTAATTAATAGAAATCACTGGTGGTACTAGTAGTATTTAAAACAGCTCTCCTTTTATTAGAATGCTGGAACACAGTTACCCACAGGTAAATAGGAAGAATCTGGTCTTAGACCATCTCAGTGTCAAACTTAATTGAATAACATCTTTTTCTCTCCTTTCTCCCCTCTCTTTCCTTTCTTGATCAAACTGCTTTGGGGGGAAAAAAGTGATACTTTGCATATCTGCCTAAGTGCTGTTAACAACCTCTGCCTGCGGTTTGTTAAAATTAAAAAAAAAGAAGGGGGGAGAGAGAAAAGAAGTGTGATCTTGCTAGAGAAGTAATTTGCTTCTCTCCAACCAATGATGGCTTGCACTTTATGCAAATTGGTACCTAGGGACAACAAATCCCATTTAATACATATGCATAGTTCATAAAAAAAAAAGCGACATGAGAGGAAGAGAGCACAAGGAAAGATAAAGCTCCGAGTCAGCAAAAGAACAGGTTCCCGGGAAATTTATTGTCCCAAATTGGACATTTGTAACAGATGATGTGAACAAGTGTTAAGTTTGTTTTCGGCGGCTCCTCATGTACCTTCACTAGATATCACATAGATTATGGTTTAAGAATCTGAACTGTAATAAAAGAGAGCGCAAGAGAGGGAGTGTGTCTATGGGCTTTAGAGTGTTGTGTTCCATATGGTCGGGGAAGTGTGGAGTTATTGCGACAAGCATCTTGTGAAGCTCATTACGCACGGTGGCGGCAGCGTTGGATGCGAAGTGGTGCTCATAGCTATAGGGTACATCCATGACAACCCACCGTCAGCAGATAGCAAGTGGAAATGAAAGATGCCGAAGCTCAGACTACTGCTTCAGGGAACATGTTAGACAAAACATCTGCTGGTATTGGAGCGCCGCATTATCAGATCATTGTGGCCATGAATTTTTTATAAAGCCACTTCCCTGCCCCTCCCCCCACCAGGCTGCAACTTTCAAAGTGACATTTTGTAGCAAAGTTGTTTTTTTATTGATGCATGTATGATGTCAGGATAAAGGTCGATCTAGTTCAAGAGGGGAGGGGAGGGGAGGGGTAAACCACAGCAAATGCATGAAGGAAGCTGGTTCCTCCCAATGGTCCATTCACCTTCGACTGGTGGTGCCCTGTCTCAGAGAGACTTTACGAGGCTACTCAATAAAGAAATTACAAAGGAAGCCAAGACAGTTTGGAGGACATGAGCAAGATTTCTTCAGGGGTTTCCCCACTAAGCCCTGCAGCAAATTCTAAAGCAGGTTGACATTCTAGCTCAGCTGTAACTTATTTGCTTCTTAACAACGCTGGATATCTTGGGATGGCTTAAAAAAAAAAACACCCTCTTCATACAGTGAGCAAAGTGAAGAATCAGGACAGAGGGAACCTGTATTTTTAGAGGAGAAGTCTAGAAAACAAGATCAGGTAAAGATTGTGGGGAGAGGTGAGATGGATAAAAGGACAGGATGGATAAAAGGGGGGAAGACAGCTTTCCTAAGTGATCAGAAGGAGAGGAGAATGTTACATGCAGTAAGAGACTAGTGAAGCTTCAAGGGGCCAAGAAGCATTCAAAGGATGCAGGTTAGAATTCTGCCAGGAGGGTCTGAATGGAGTCCTGCCAAATACAGCTGTGGGAGATAGCTGAATCAGAAACAGGTCAGTAACAAACACCACAGCATATGGGAGAGGCTGTGGAGGAGAGGGGAAAATGCTAAGGAGAAAGCCAGGCTGGCTGCATCCAGTTTATGAGCAATGGCGTCGTTAAGTTATGCCCTGGATTTAATGGTCTTGAGGGCCCACCCTTCAACAATAATGTCAAACAACCTGGGAATTACAATTTGCGGAATGCACTGAGAGGGAAGGAAATGGAAGAATCAAGCTGGGTACAACAACCATAGTTCCACTACAAGCCTACATTTTCTCTCTCCCCACCCCCCACTTAGCGAGGGTGGCTGCATGGCGATGGCCACTTAACCACATCTAGTGGGCGGACTCCTGCTGATCATCTCTGGTGCCTGTCACTGCTTGAATGAGCAGTGGGAGGAAATGGGGAGGGGGGGTATGGCATTGCATGATGCACTGACAACCATTTTTGGACAAAAACCTGAAAGTTACATCACTGTGATGCAGTGAGGCTGTAGGAGTCCCCCTGATCAAGGTTCCTAGAGCTTCACCTCAACATAGTGGTATTACTTCCAGTTTTAGGGCTGTAAATGGAATCAAGTCATTGTGGTAATGCCATTTCCACCCGTCCCCACTGCAGTAGCCACCTGCCTTGGGACCATTATGGCCTTCCAAATCTAGGCTGGAGTCCTGGACCTTTTCTCCAACCTCCAATCCTGATGGTGTCCCTGAGCCTGAGTGAGCCACGGTCAGAAATCTTCGAAGGGGAGAGTGGCTGGCTCTCAGTTATTACTCTGGAGTTTCTTGGCTCCCTGATGGTGGGGAAGGTAACCCTCCAAAAAAACCCAAACCACCTCACAGCAGTTAACTCTTTATGGGGTGGAATCCCTTGACTTGACACCTGAAGAGCTATGTTGTACCTTCACTCACCACCCTCCCTCATCTACCAGATTTCATCTGAAGTTAAACTTTGAGGAGAATTTGAAGGGTCCTGCATGGGAGAAACACTGAAGGAATCTAAGAGGAGGGGGGGAAATAATTTTTTCACAGGGCTAGTGAAATGTCTCAGGGGATTCCGAATTCTTCACATCGCTATCTATGGAGTCTCCTGACTCAAATGTACATGTAGTCATTGAAAATGACAAGGTAATTCAAAGCTTGCCCTGTAGACTAATATTGTAACAGAATCAATTTGTCAAGCTGCAAAGTGAAACTAAAATAAACCAATGCAGGAAGCAGCAAAAGCAGGGACTTCAGTTGCTCACATTTGCAAACTCTTAATTTTTTTTCTTTGTCAGCAGGTGATGATTCTCCTAAAAAGAGGCTGAGCTATTTTTCTGGAAGCTGCAGGTACCTCTGATGGGAGACTGGCCAGTGAATACTCGCCAAACATAAGTTTACCTCTCTTGTCTACATCATGTCCCAAGAAAAATGCTTCCTGATTCTCAGCGGGCGCCTGGGTTCTTTCACTAGAGATTTCAAATGGGATGACAACAACCAGGAAACTTTTGGGGCTGGAGCGTGCTGGAGCAGCGCTCCGGGAGCCCAGGCACCGGAGGCGGTGGCAGCAAGCCCCACCCCCAGCTCCCCGCGCTGCGGCCCCCTGCTGCCTCCCCAGCAGAGGCCCCCCGCCACCTCCCAGGGCCAGCGCCGGAGTGCTGCGGCCTGTGGGAGGGCAGAAGAGGCCCCCCCTCCCGGGGCCAGCGCCAGAGCCTCCCCCCATCTCTTTGCCCTCTTTCTTTCCCTCCTTTCCTTCCCCTTTCCTTTTCTTTCTCTCCTTTTCTTTCTCTCTCTCCCTTCTCTTCCTTCCTTCCTCTCTTTTCCTTCTTCTTTCCTTCTCTCTCTTTACCTCTTCCCCTTTCCTTTTCTTTCTCTCCTTTTCTTTCTCTCTCTCCCTTCTCTTCCTTCCTTCCTCTCTTTTCCTTCTTCTTTCCTTCTCTCTCTTTACCTCT
>NW_015176537.1:192957-193066 GCF_001447785.1 Gekko japonicus | reverse complement strand
CCTTCCTTCTTTCCTTCTCTTTCACTCTTTCATTCCTTCTCTCTACACACACTCTCTCTCTTTCCTTCCCTCTTTCCTCCTTCTGCAGCCCAACTCTAGTGAGAAGGGG
>NW_015176537.1:192649-192759 GCF_001447785.1 Gekko japonicus | reverse complement strand
CTTTTGAGTGGGATTCAGTGAGGGTATTTATAGACCTTCCCACAAATTTATGCCAGCCATTTGCTAGCTAAAATTCAGCAACTGGTGCCTCATGCTCTGACAGTGTTGGC
>NW_015176537.1:166247-190675 GCF_001447785.1 Gekko japonicus | reverse complement strand
GGGCACGGCAGGGGCGGGCAAGGGGGGCAGAGTAGGCTTTCCCCCCTGCTTGATCCCCCCCCTCCGCCGGCACGAGGTCCCGGTGGGCGAAGGCACCTGGGCTTGTTCTTTGGGCACGGCAGGGGCGGGCAAGGGGGGCAGAGTAGGCTTTCCCCCCTGCTTGATCCCCCCCCTCCGCCGGCACGAGGTCCCGGTGGGCGAAGGCACCTGGGCTTGTTCTTCCCCCCGGCGTTCCCTCAAGGGGGCAGCGGCCCAATCCAGCAGTGGGACATGGCCACCCAGCAATTGGCTGAGTTTTAGAGTGGCAGTTCAGGCGGCGAACTGATTTTGCTGCGCATTAATCCTGCCACCCCATTGGCCAAAAGGCACCCCAACTCGCTTTTATATATAAGGAGAGACTAGACTTGGTCACTAAAGGCAGCGGGAGTGGGGAATACACCTATGTTTTGGGTTGCCAGTTATCCTGTTTTGGCAGACATTCGCCCATTTTTGCTGCGACCCTCCTATAGCTTTCCTGTGAGTAGTGTAAGAGAAATGGGAGGGGGACAGTGCCATGTACATTATGACATCACTTCCTATAAAAGCCCAGAAGTGACATCACAGTCATAACCTGATTCAATAGGAATGCCCAAATCTCTATGGTCTTGTGGCTGTGATGTCACTTCCAGCATTGTGCAGTAAGTGATGTTGTGATGCATGCAACCCTCTTTTTAAGGGTTCCATCCCCTGAAAGTTTCCATTATTTACTAATCCCCTCTTCTGGCAGGATAAATGGAGGTTAGGTGCTTGGATTTAAATTAGTTTGGCAAGCACCCTGAGGCAATTGTACATAGAGGTGTTATCCAAAGGGGAGGTCTCCTAATTAGATGAAGGAATAAGCTTTTGAAAGGCAGAGAGAGAGGTGGGTACTACTCTTTATGTAGCAGGAACTCCTTTGCATATTAGGTGACACACCCCCAATGTAGCCAATCCTTCAAGAGCTTACAGAGCTCTTCTTACAGGGGCTACTGTAAGCTCTTGGAGGATTGGCTACATTAGGGGTGTGTCATCTAATATGCAAAGGAGTTCCTGCTACAAAAAGAGCCCTAGCCCGGATTTCCACCTACGTATACCAGGATATTCCCTGAAAGAACTCTCAGAATAAACCAGGCTGCCGTTTAACTGGAGAAGTATTTTATTATACAGAAGAAAGAGTAAAACATACACATAAAATACACAGAAAACACACAAGGTGGCTAAGAGGAAAATAAGGGTGTAGCAGAGAATAGATTTTGTAAAGTCTATATTTACCAGTTCAGAAGAAGAAGTTCACAGAGGTCAGCAAAGTGGCCTGTGTTTCACGAAGAGAGAAGCACCCCCATGCAAGTGGGGGTGGGTCTACATAGGAGCCAAAAGCGTGCACACACACACACACTGAAGCAGAGTGCTGGCAGTCATAGGAAAAATTCGCCCTGGGGCTGTCTGATGTATTTGCCCCAAAACAATACCTTGAGGTGGACAAAGAACTTGAGAAACCCATGATTGGGTTACCTGACTTAGTTTGTGGGCATTAATGTGAGGAGAAGCTGTTGGGTTATGTGAATAGCTCTAATTAGTGTGTATGAATGAGGGGTGTGCATGGATGACTGGGGGTGGATGAGGTTAAGGCAAGGGGAGGGGAGGATTTCTCAGGAAACTCATTGTTTGAAGTATGCATCTCTTTTAGGGTGGGGAGAAGGGTTGTTAGCATGTCACCCTTTCTGTCTTACCTGCCAAGTTATGTGTCTGGACTTGTCTCTGGCTGACATCCATGTTTTGTTCCATGTCGCTTCCATTTTGTTTCTATTTCTAGGGTTAGTGCACATATACTTTGGGGTGATATTAAAGAGGGGTGGTTGTGTGTTTCTCTCTACTGTCAAACTGCTTCCCTCTGTGGAAGGAGGGTCTGACTGCTAACAGAGGGAGCTAACAAAACCAGATATGGTGGGCTGACCAGTCCAGAGAGAGAGAACTCTTTCAGTATTGAGCATCATCATCTTGGAAACCAGCACAGGGCAATGGTGTTAAGAAATAGCTTCTGCTATCATGTTTCAGTGTGCAGGCAAAGAAAAGTGAAGTCCAGTCATATACAAGCTGATGGGCTAGAGAAGTTTTCAAAGGGAGAAATGCTGAACAGGTTTGCCTCCCTCCCTCCCCCCCCCTCTCTCTCAAAACTGCAAGTACAAAGACACTGCTGATTCAAACTGACCAACAGGTATTACTGTCACCAGGGACGGCTTAAACAAACACAGAAGGGTAAGATTTTATTAAAACACAGCATTTATTTATGACTGATTTATATGTTTTATGACTCATTTAGCTGTCTGTTTAAACAATTGCCTGCTAAATAGAGCAGTTAACACAAAGTAGAACGGGGCTGGAGTAGAACTCAATTGGATTGCCAAGAACATGGTGGGCACAAAAAGCCAACTGCACTGTACTGTATGGTTAGGAAGGAATACAGTGAGGCAAACTGCTCAACAGCCATGAACAGGTCAACAAACCGTTGAATCGACGGCTGAAGAAACAGCCCCCTGTTCTCAAGTGGCAGACAGGATGTGAGCTGGTGGCTGTTCAAGCAACCCTATGTATATGTGATGTTTCCCCTTTGAAAACTCTCATGCAATATCCCTAAACTTAGGCAAGAGGGGTTAAATAAAATATAAGCATTCTGAGGAAGGGATGTTCTTCTGAATTGAGCATCTGCCCATTTGGACTGCAGGCACCATGTCAACAAAAACACCCAGAGAAGTGATGCATTCTCCTGTGGAATTGTAATAAGTGTTAATGAAAAAGGAATGTGCCATTTGTGGAAGTCACTGCTTTCTCTTTCCTGTAGCCTCTTCTTAGTCTTGATGACTGGATTATCTCCTCTACTAGCTATGGGGAAAATCTGAAACTTTTCAGGCCACCTCAAATCCCCTTAAAATGAATAGGAATATCACCAGATGTTCTGCCATCAACATCACAACTCCAGATTTTAGGATTTGGTTTAGGACAGAAGTGCACCAGGAATTTGTAGAGACTGGTGGACTTCCACAAGGCATTAGCAGGTCCTTTTGCCTTATCCCATGCTCCAACTGGCTTCATCATGCGTGCTTTAAGGTCTCTAGTGGTGTCATCCACATTTTCTCAGCAAAGCCAAGCAATGCCAGAGGTGAGGTCTACTGATTTACTGGAACCCCAAGGGAAGAAATATTTCATGCATGCTCCAAGGCCATTGAACATTAAAAGCAATAAAATCCATTTTGGACCTTGGACTGAATTATGAAATACATTCTGGGTTATTCCAGGGTCCACCAAATCCTACTAGAACAGGACCCATTCCTCACTGACAGATCCAGCTCCATTTTTGCACCATCTCTTGAAACTGCAGCTATTTAAAATTTCTCGTATCACATCCCCCCCCCAAGCATTAAAACAAATTGCTTTTTTCTAAAGAACAAATATGGAAATTTCAGGAGAGATTCATCTAGTGGTTGGTATCATAAATGTACATAACATGCATTCTTTCCCCCTTTATTATCATTTTTTTAAACTTAGCACATGGATGAACCTGTCCACCTTCAAGTTTGATAGATGAAGACACAAAAACAAAAGACTGCATTTTGGCTAATAAGCCAACTTGAAAAGACATTGAAAGGTTGGAATTATGTATGGCAGAAGACAATTATGTAAGCTAAATGATTCTTTAATAATGAGATCCATCAAACACAGCAAAGGAAGGACAGCTGAATGGAAAGCTTTATGGCTTCCTTTGTGTGTTTGTCTATACATACATGATGAAGTATTGATATTTTTATATGTGGAGTGTCTGAATTTAAACATATAGCCAATTATACAGTGTGCACATTAATATCTCAGAGCTCTGAACAGAAAACAGTTTCCTTCATTTATATAAAGCTGTGATCTTGTAGATCCCCAATTCAAATGTTGCCTTTGCCAAAAAAACTCAGATGCCTGTAGACTAGCCACTCTCAGCACCCTACTGGACATCTGCAGTATGGGGGATGATAATACTGGCCTACCTCACAAAGTTGTTGTATAGATCAGAACAAGTTAATGGGTTGAACCCAAAGGTGTTTCCCACCAACAGTGTAAGAACAGAGCCATTTTAGCCAATTTCACTCTCTCCCACTACAGAGGGTGTTCCACTCCCAAAAAGGAGGGGGGGGGGGGGGGGGGCAGGGAGCTGCAGTGGAAGAGGGAGGGGGAAAGTTCCCTTGCACTCCACCATCACCCAGTCCCTGCATGATTGGTATGGAAATGGTATAATAAGTCAATTGAATTGGGAGACAAAATAAAACTACAAATTCCATAATCCCCAGCAAGAAATGTTGATTGGGGAGGAGAGGCTCCAAAATGGTCCTCTCCTGTATTTCAGGATCCCCACCACCACCATGGTTGCCAGGCACATGCCTAGAAACCCCAGAAGAGTTGAGGGGAGGAGGGGGGAAAAGAAGTTGATGCATCAACAGCACTTCCAGCTAAAACCTGGAAGTGATGTCACTAGCACTACAACAGTGCTGAAATCACTTCCAGGTTTTAGCCAGAAGTGAAATTGATGCCTCAGCAATGTGCTTCCTTCCGTTTCCCCCGTTACTAATTTGAGCAGTGGCTGGGATCAGGAAGTGGTGGCAGAAGGTGTCCCATCATAGCTGGTAAGGTGGTAACCCTACCCTGCCTTTTAGAAATATAAGGTCTATGGCTTGTGAAAAGAATGGGAAAGCTGGCATGCAGTTTTCATGAGAACTCTTGTCAATTTTTGAGGTGAGTAGAGGAGGACTCTATATCACCAGCTAGGAACCTAAATAGTCCTACACTGTTGGGTACTTCTTCCAAGTTTATAGAGGGCAAACTGAGAATGAATCTAAGCAGGGGATTGTCAAACTGCGTTCCGAACAATGTTAAGGCTCTTCAGAAACTTACCAGAGTTCCTCAATAAAAAGATCAGTAATGACAAAAAGTTGACCTTCCCCTGCAATGTGTAGCATTGGATATATTATAAGGAGTTTCTGCAGTGCAACAGTTAGGCCAAGACAGCCTGGCCAGTGTCCCATATGAACAGTGTGAGGCCTGGAATGTGCTCTAGATGTGTATATATCTAATATCCAAGTGCAGCCCCCATCTCTTGCTATCTAAATCTAAAGATTGGGGCCACACTGACACTAAACAGATCTTTTCCCCTGCAAACTTGGAGGACCCCTCAAAAATACATTTATTACCCAAAAGTATGGTCTCCTAATTATGTGGGGGGATTTAGCTCTTGAAGGAGACCATTTACTTGGTGAGAGGGGGTAACAGTAAGATTTCTCCACCAAAGTTTACAGGGATTTTTCCCGGAGAGAAACTCTCAGAAATAAACCAAGCAGCGGCTTAACGTGAAAGGTTCTTTTTATTGGAAGTGGAAATGCTACTAAAATACTGCACACATACACACTTACAGAGATAAATGCATACTGGAAAACAAACATATAGGCTATAGAATATATAGGTTGGAGAGGGGAATATAGATGGGTGTTCAGGGGGATTATAGTGACCCATCCAAAAGATCAGAAGTTCGTGGAGAGGGGGCTGTGAAGTGAGCTAGTGCTTCATACTGCAAAGATGGAAGGAACCCAAACAAGTTGGGGGAGAGATGTCAGTAGGCGCCCAAGATACACACACCTTGCATAGGGCAGAGCATAGCCAGTTATAGGGCAAAATGCTATCTCAAGGCATTTATTTATTATTTAATTAATTAATTAATATCCTGCCCTCCCTGCCGAAGCAGGCTCCCTTAGAACAATGTGCTGATGGGATTAACTCAATGTGTAGGGGAAGGCTGAACAAGGGATGGACAATAGACTTGGGGAACTCATTATGTTTAGCATGTGTGTAGCTGAATGGGGTTGTCTGGTGTAGACAGAAACTGTTAATGTTTCCTATTGCAACTGTTACCAGCAATAAAAGTGTTAACGTTCCTCTTGATGACCCTCAGGCACGGGCTATCAGGTTATTTGAATAGCCTGTTGGTAGACCAGGAGGAACATGGCCAGGTGTGATGTGATCATGTCAGGGTGGGGAATCCCTTTCCTGAGATCTCATTGTTGAAATAAGGTATTTCTTCTTTTCAGGTGGGGAGAGGGCTATTAGCAGGCAGATAGATGCCTTAGAGTCACCTTCCCAAAATAGCATGTCCAGGCTTGTCTTTTGCCAGCATACATCTTGTTTGTTCCATCTCCACATTGTTTATATTGTAAGTGTCTCAGCTTCATCCTGGCTCTACTCCTAGGCCAGGCTCTGCTGTACACACACACAGGATCCTTTGGGGGTGAAATATGGTGAGGGGTGTCCTCTATAAACTGCCTTTCAGCAAGGTCTATATGGGGGCTAACACATTGGGGGTTAAATTCCACTCCCCACCCTAATAAAAAAAATTCTCTGCACAAGTGCAGACAAAGCACCTAACTCCTGCCTGGCTGTTGGTTAGGGTTACCAATCTCCAGGTGGTGGCTGGAGATCTCCTGGGATTACAACTGATCCCCAGGCGACAGAGATCAGCTCACCTGGAGAAAATGTCCACTTTGGTAGGTGAACTTTATGGCTTTATACTCCACTGATGTCCCTCCCCCCAAAAAACCCTGTCCACCTCAGGCTCCACCCCAAAAATCTCCAGGTATTTTCTAACCTCAAGCTGGCAACCCTGTCATTGGCAGGAGCTGCAGGGGGCCCAGTGGCACCCATTGAAGCCTGAAGCCATACTACACTCATCTCCAGCAGAAGTTATTAGCCACTTGGGAGCTAGCAATGGCCGTGGAGCTGTGGAGCCAGGTTTTGCCTGGCGGCTGCTGCAATCAACCTTGGAAACTGTGCAAAGCCTGGGAGTCACGTCGGGCCCGGTAGCAGCCTGGGAGCCATGCTGGCCCTGGTGACAAAGTGGGGTGGGGATGGGATTCCCACCCAACAAGTCTTGCGGGCCCACACTTGTCTCATATGGTACACAGTGATTCCATACCAAACATGCAGAGGTTCCTCAGTAGACATGTTGATGTAAAATAAATTCCCTTCAAGTAGAAAGTCTGAAAAATACCCCTGAAAGCCAGAACTAGGGGTGAGCTAGGATTTGAAGCCTAACTTCTTAAGCTGACTCAACATCTCACTTGGTCCCCACAAGCAAATGGGGGGGGGGCATGGCTCAGGGACAGAGCCGTGAATGCAGAAGCTCTCCGGTTCAGTCTCTGACCTCTCCAGGCAAGAGGCTCCGGTCGTAGGGGATGTGAACCTGAGATCTTGTAGAGCTGCTGCCAGTCAGAGTTGGTAGTACTGACCTTGATCTATCAGTGGTCTGACTCAGTACTAGGAAGCTTTCTGTGTTCAACAGATGACAAGTTTTAACTCTAAGCATTAATTCAGGTGACTCCCCCCCCCCTTTTCTGGCCACTTTGTAATGTCCTTTTTATATGAGCATATTATAACAGGAATTAATAACATCACTAATTCTTTATATGTGATTTTATGAGAGCCGAAGGCTGTGGCAGCGAATCAGTATGTGTCCCATTAAATGAAGTAATATGGTCATATAGAACCTAAACAAGCATATCCCAATAAACCTGTTTACTTGTCTGCCAGTTTTATTTATTAGACTCACTGGCCTGAGCTTAGACCAGAGTTGATATGATAATACACTTGTACAAAAGAAGCGGATACAGGGTCGTTGCCGGGGAGGCCACACAGGGCCATGTCCCCTATCAAATCTGCAGCACCCCCTATTGAAGCTTCACCCCAGAAGCACCCCCACCTCAATCTTTACCATTCTTCTAGTTTTAATCTTGAAGCAGTCAGTACTGAAGCGAGCCAGTCAGGGCCGAAGCTAAAGCCTTCCTAGGGGGGGAAGGCCTGGGGAAAGTCGGGGGCCGGAGTAGGTGTGTGCGCGCGCTGCACACACGTCACCCGGAAGTGCCGTGATGCCCTCATCCCCTTCTCTCTTTCTCTCCAAGCTCCCCCCTCCTTTGCGGCTGCTTCGCTCTGATGCCTCAGCCCTCCGTCTTGCTTTATTTTGTTTTGACCGCCGGGCTTCCAAGGAAGGCACCCTGCGGTCAAAACAAAATAAAGCGGGAGGGAGGCAGGCGAGCGAGCGAGCCCTTCTACCGCTCCTCGGAGACTGGGGAAGAAGAGGGCCTTTTCCCGGGGCCAGGAGGACTTTTGCACGTAGGCGATGCACCCACGTTCGGTTCTTATCGCCCCGAGAAGCCGAGCTCGCTTGGCCAGATTCCTGTGTGGAAATCTCGACTGCGCTTATCAGCACCAAAGCGCAATCGCGGGCTCAGTTTCCAGATTGTGGAGCTCCTTTGAAAACCCCCTGCTGGTGGTTGGTGGGGCGCAAAACCCTGCGAGCACTCCCAAGGCCAATGCGGCCGAGGGAGGTGTCCGCGCGCGCTCCGAAACAGCAGTGGGAGGGGAGGGGAGCCCAGCGCTACGCGGGCAGCCTTACTCAAAAAGGAGGTCCTACGGGACGGAATTCTGTAGGGCGTACCTCCAAGTCAGCGAGTGTAGGACTGCAGCTCGGCTAGGCTCTTACGACATGTGCGAGAGATTTGGCAACGTGCAACTTTACCACCAGCACGCGCATTGGCTGGGCTGACAGGTGAACCCCGCCGTCCCTTCGCCCTCTCCGCCAGCCGAGAAGGAGAGAACTTTTTTTATTGGGGCGAAAATAGAGTTAAAAAGGATGGGACTGCATGCCTCCGGGGTACCAGTTCCCACTTCGGTTGGTTTCCCTTATCTTGGTGACTCTTCATTCTGGGCAGGCGTGGGCACAGCCCGCCTGCCCAGAGAGATCCCCTCGGACTTGGGCACGGGAATACTCCGCCTTCCCAGCTAACATACAGTTCAGACCGCGTTCCCAGCTAGTAGTTCCTTCGGCATCAAAGCCTTGTCCGATTTGCGCCCACCCACCCCCGCAGATGGGCTACACCCGTTAACCCTTACCAGTGCCAGGCAGCCAAAAAGATGCTCGCCCTTCCCCATCTGTCTCGATCGCTCTCTTTCTGCTGAGGGCCCCCCCCTCTGGACGCAGCACGCCGCACTCTCGCCATGAGTCCCGAAGCCGCCGCCACTGAGCCGCTCCCAGAGCAGCCGCATGCCCCAGCAGCCTGCGGGATGCCGGAGGCGGCGGCGATGGGCGGGTGGAGCAGAGGATCAAGAGGGGGCCTGCAAAACCAGCAGGAAGGCCGGGCTCCGTGGGCCCCACGCAGGCTACAGGCCTGGAGCCAGTATTGCTTAAACTGCATCTGCTCCAAGCCGGATGAGAACCCCCTGCGAAGAGAGCTGAGTCTGCAGCCTGGCCTGACCTGGGTCTCCGGCCGCTGGGCCAACAGCTGCCTGTGTTTGAAACGCCCACAGCAACCTGCTTTCCGCCCCTCAGAGAAAGGAGGGTGCACATTGGAAGAGGAAGAGCTGCTGGCGTGGTGTCATGTGACCCAGGTGGGGGGCGAGGGCGAGATTTTTTTGTTTGTGTTTTGCTTTCATTTCTACATGGGTGGCTGCCAGAATAGCATTGGGTTTCCCTCTTTTTCCAGAGACCCTGGTCCATTAAAGCAAGTGACAACAGATGCAAAGACCAGCAGAGTTGAGTTTTAAATTTTAATTTAATTTAGCTATGTTAATTTAATTAGTGTACCCCTGTGGCGCCCGAGTGCCCCCTCCCCCAGAAGATTCCTGGCTGTGGACCTGAATGGATATAAGGTGGGAGGGTGGAGTATAAATCGAATTAAATAAATAAATAAATGTTGGTGGCAGTACCACTGTCTTTGAAAGACTGAGCAAGGGAAGTCTACAGAGTTCTGACACAATTACTAGGTAGTGGTAGTTTGAGCTGGACTCATAGAATTTGACATTGGCTGGGCACTGACCTTTTTAAAAAACTATTTTAGGAGGATCTAAGAAATCTGCAAATCTGGAAGATGTTTGAGGAAAGGCAGCACAAAGAAGTGGGATGTGTGAGTGCCAGAGAGGTAGGTTGAAGAAATGGGCAATGAACTCTGACTGTTAACATTCAGTTTGGTCTGGAACAAATCAGAAACAGGATGCAAGTATTCAGAGACATCCCAAATCTTGGTCTTCACTCTCCCATCTCCACCACCCTCATTTGTCCAAAGGTCTCCTGCTCCCTTAGACAACTCCCCATTTTCTCCCTTGCTGTTTGCCCAGAACTGCCTCCCAGAATACATGTGTGATACCAGCTCCTTCAAATTGCTCTTTTCCATGACGTTTTTGGCACAAGTCTCAGACTCCCTTCCTTACTGAAACTACACCTCAGAATGCGTAATTGAAATGAAATGTCTCTCTTGTCTGAAATTTTAGATTGTGTGTCACTTGGGGAAGGGATATTTCCAAAGTGTCAAATTTTAATCTGGAGTATAGAGAGCCAGTTTGGTGTAGTGGTTAGTGGTTAAGAGCAGCAGACTCTAATCTGGAGCAATGCTCCCTCTAAGCTCTGGAGTCTTGTGAGCAAAACTTCTGCTTTGTGAGCAACTGGCATTAAAGTTGTGAGCGAGCAATCTGGCTGCTGCATAAATTAGTTTGTTCTGCAGCAGTTCCTCAGTGGAACAGGTTTCCTGTGGAGGTGGTGGGCTCTCCTTCTTTGGAGGTTTTCAAACAGAGGCTGGATGGCAATCTGACAGCAATGCTGATTACGTGAACTTAGGCAGATCATGAGAGGGAGGGCAGGAAGGGCTTAGTTCTTGTGGCCCTTTCTTACACATCCAGGGAAATGCTGATCATCACTTTGGGGTCAGGAAGAAATTTTTTCTCCAGGCCAGTTTGGCCAGGGATCCTGGAGGTTTTTTTGTCATCTTCTGGGCATGGAACAGCGGTCACTGGGGGTGTGGAGGGGGAGGTATTTGTGAATTTCCTGCATTGTACTAGATTGCTGTTGGACTAGATGACCCTGAAGGTCCCTTTCAACTCTATGATTCTATTATTCAATACCTGGGATTATGAGTTAAAACAGCCTAAAATTGCAAGCCTCCAGCCTGGAGATCTCCTGGAATCACAAATGATCTCCAGACTACAGAGGTCAGTTTTCTCAGAGAAAAATGGCTGCCTTGGAGGGTAGACTATAACACTATACACCTCCCCTCCCAAAACCTATCCCTTCCCAGGCTCCAAATCTGCAAGAATTTCCCAACCCAGAGTTGGCAACCCTATTCGCACCCCGGTTTACAGTTGCTAGTTCCGGGTTGGGAAATTAGTGAACATTTTGGAGTGGAACCTGGGAAAGGCAGGGTTTGGGGAGGGGAGGGACCTCAGTGGAATATGATCCCATAGAGTCCACCTTCCAAAGCAGCCACTTTTTCAGGGGAACTGATCTGTAGCCTGGAGATTTCCAGGCTCCACAGGGAGACTGGCAACCCTAGCTGAAAAGAGCTGTGCCTAAGGGCCTGGATGTCATGCCTGCAGTGCAGCCCGACCCCGTAAACCCTGATCCTGGTGATTCTGCACCCTCAACATCTGAGGATGAGCTCCCTACACCCCTTGAAGCACCAGACCTAAATCTTGCGGAGGATGAGCACCAGCTCCCAGGAGAGTTTACACCTGGAGCCGCGCCGGCAGAGCCAAGCACGAGCACCACGCCTCCTGATTCCCCCCCACCGGTGGCTCATTTGCCGATCAGAGATGGTGGGACATGGCAACCCAGCGTGAGGAGGCACGCATGCAAGGTTGGCATCCTCTAAGCCCAGAGTACTGACCGGAGCCAGGACCCTGTTAGCGGCCAGTAATTGGCTAACAAGCAGAACGGGCTTTTTAGGCGGCTCTCTCAGGTTCCCAACTCGTGCTGGCAACTAATCGCATAGACGAAACGCTGCACCCCAAATCCTGTGTTCCTGTCTCCTGGTTTTCTCTCGGACTTCCCGGTCCTGACTTTGGCTTGTGTGACGTCGTTTCCCCAGCTCCCCGACATCGGACTGTGTCTCCTGTCTTCTATCGTCCTCCGGAGTTTGCTTAATTTCATGTTCATTGCATCTATGACTCTGTCTAACCATCTCATCCTTTGCCGTCCCCTTCTTTGACCTTCAATCTTTCCCAGCATCAGGGTCTTCTCCAGTGAGTGCTCCCTTCTCATTTGGTGGCCAAAGTATTCGAGCTTCATCTTCAGTATCTGGCCTTCCAGTGAACAGTCAGGGTTGATTTCTTTTAGGATTGACTGATTTGATCTCCTTGCAGTCCAGGGGACTCTCAAGAGTCTTCTCCAGCACCATAATTCAAAAGAATCTATTATTTGGCACTCGGCCTTCCTTATTGTCCAACTCTCACAGAAACCCCCCATTCAAGGTGCTACTGGACTCTTACTCTTTCTACAGCTATAAAAAACCACAACATTCAGAAACCAGTTGGGGGGGAAACTTTAACCTTCCAGGGACTCGGTCACACAGGCCGGATATCGCGGGGGGGGAGGCGTGGCTAATTGCCCCGGTGCAGTTTGATGAGACACGCTGGCGGCACACCATGGGTCCTTCCCTTGGCGCCGGCGGGTAAACGAGGGACTGGAGGGGAATGCTGTGTGTTGGCGCGATCACACCACAGGCGTCTGGAGGCAGCCCGTGGCAAACGTTTACTAGTACCTTGGAGGTTTTAAACTTAGTACCTTACGTTTTTTAAGGCGCATTGTTGGTGGTAAGCCACCGGTGCGCTCCACTTCCCAGATGTTGGGGTGTGATCGCGCCCGGATAATCCACCCACCATCCGTGCCTCTCCCGTGGCAACTTTGCCGTGTGACCGGGGCCCAGGACAATCAGTTGCTGACCTAAGAGTAGCAGTTCTCTAACAATGGAATTTCAAAGGGAGATTAGAAAGAGAGACTGCTGAATTGCAACTGATAATGAAGCTCAATGCATCCTCCTGGGCTGAATTGAGACCTAGGTTTCTTTTGTCATTACCAATGGCTGCTATTGTTATTTGGCATCTGAAATCACTTTGCTCTCCAAGATATAAGGACAAATGGACTCACATTCTAACTGTATCTGAAGAAGTAAGCAGTGACTCATAAAAGCTCATGCCCTGCCACAAATTTTGTTAGTCATTAAGGTTCTACTGGACTCTTGCTCCCTTCTACTAATAAAGATGGGGAACTGTGCTGTTAGGTTTCTTTCTTTTTTGTCTTTTAGAACTGGAAAGGGGGATGTCTTCAAGTGAAATAATATGTTGCTTTCAGACTGGACAAAATCCACTCACTGTGAGTGATGAGAAGAGGAGGAGGAGGAGGAGATTGGATTTATACCCTTCACTACCCGAAGGAGTTTCAGAGCAGTTTACAATTCCTTCTCCTCCCCCTCCCCACGAGACACTCTGTGAGGTAGGTGGGGCTGAAAGAGCTCTCTCAGGAACTGCTCTTGAGAACAGCTCTGAAAGAACTTATGTATGACCCAAGGTCACACAAGCAGCTACATGTGGAGGAGTGGGGAATCAAACTCAGTTCTCTCAGATTAGAGTCTGCACTCCTAACTACTACACCAAACTGACTCTCAGTTTAAAAAGCGGGGGAGGGGGGTTAATGTAAAGAAAGGCAGCCAGTGAGGTGGGAGGGGAAAGGGGGAGAACACGTATTGAACTGGAATATATGGAACCATATATTTAAACTACTTAGCCATCAACTTCCAGTCATTAAACCATGAAATCCAATCCAAGTGTTGTAAATCCTAACCAAGGTCTTTTTGAAAAAGAATAAAATCCCAGATAGGTGCACAGAAATCTAATCTTTAAAAAACCACTTTTCAGAATAAGCCAAAATGATTCCCCTTAATTCCCCTAACCCCAGATGCATCTCTTTCCTGCCCCCCTTCCTTTTCTAATGTGTGTGTGTGATCAGGTCTCAAAGTAAATAGCAGAGCAGGGCTTGTCAGAACAATCTCTCTCCCTCCGTCTCTAAAGAATTGTGCATGCACAGGAAAGCTTATACCTGAAATAAAACTTTGTTGGTCTTAAAGGTGCTGTGGGACTCCCTCTCTTTCTTGCATGCTCTCTCTCTTTCCTTCCACCTCCCTCCCTCTCCAAACAAGGGAGGAGAGGTCTGGCAACGCAGCAGCAGCCCCGGAGGAGGAAGCAGGAGAGAGCATTGAGTTTTTCTCTGGTGCATGCACATGCACTCTCTTTTTCTTTCCCTTTCACATCCTCCCTAAAGGAGGAAGAGAGGCTTGGTGATGCAGCAGCAGTAGTGGTGGGAGAAGGAAGCAGGAGAGAGCTAGTTGCTCGTGGGCCAGATGCCAGCCTTGCAGGGGCTGGATCCAGCCTACTGGCTGCATGTTTGACACCCCTGCATTAGAATTTTCTGCACAGAATTTAGCACTGGTGTGACCAAACTAGGAGGAGCTGTGTGGCTTAGAGGTTAAGATGCTGAGCTGCAGACCAGTAGGTCCATAGTTCAGCAGTTCAAGACCCTAGTGCTGTATGACAGAGTGAGCTCCCGTCTTTGGCCCCAGCTCCTGCCAACTTAGCAGTTCAAAAGCAAGAAATTGCAAGTAGATAAATAGGTACCACTTCAGTGGGAAGGTAACAGTGTTCCGTGTGCCTTGGTGTTGAGTCATGCCAGCCACATGACCACGGAGAAATCTTTGGACAGCGCTGGCTCTTCAGCTTGGAAACGAAGATGAGCACCGCCCCCTAGAGTTGGATTTGACTGGCTTTCGAGCAAAGGAAACCTTTACCTTTACTTTACCCAAACTATTTTTTTCTGGATTCCTTGCATTTCATTCATTATTCATTCGCCACACTGATGTCCCTAGCCTTGCTCCAAGAAGCTCAAGGTAGTATATACTGGTGGGGTGATCCTCTTTGTTTTTGGCGACCAGTGTACCTACTGCATCACTGTGGAGTCTGTTTCCTGAATCTCTCATTCAAGGAGAGAAATTAATATACTTCATGGTCAGATAACAGCACAATGGGCTGTGGTGGAAGCAGAACAATGCAAAAAACATTAGTAATGCTAGGCAATCTTGAGCGTCCCCCCCCCCTTAACAAATAATCCAGCAGAACTGCACTTGCACGAATGCCTGGACATCAAAACCACACTCTTCCCCATTAATGGCCAGCTCTCATTGTGCTGGGATTTTATTTGTATTTAATATAGATTTGGAACGCACCGAGAGCTCCAGATTTCCATTGTGACAGCTCAGCAGCGAGATTTAAAGGTTGTGGTGGCCAGAGAATTGAAATGCAAATCACTCTTCACATACAGTCTCCCGCTGTGGCCCAAATTTGGTAGAGATCAGGTTCTGCAGCCTCTGATGAGGAATTTGTGATCCTGCCTTCACCGGGATTCACAAATTAGTTGCAGCCGAAGGTATCATTTTCGACAATATAATTGTAACGTAGGAGATGAAAGTTTGTCACCGAAGACAGTCCCCCCGGTCTGCCATTATATTTTTTTCCCCCAGCTGCATCACTACTAAGGATTCTCCCTCAGACAATACAAACGCACACATCGCAGCCTTCTCCCTCTGAAATATACACTCCTAGAATATAAACATTTCATGGAAATTGTTTTTCTCTCTCTCTCTTTTAAAACATGCAGATGGTAAAATACTGGCTGTCATGAACTTTATAAAGGAAATAAAGATTAACCTCTTTTGGAGGGCTACTTGAGAGAAAAGTGCCATTCTTATAAAATATCACTTGCAGAAAAATAACAGGATTTGTGTGTGTTTCTAAGAATCTCATTTGCTAATTATGACTGAAATTTTCAGGTAAGAAATGTGTTCACTTACTTACAATGCAGAAATGTTTTGAGTTACTTTGTGTGGACTGTCATTAGCCAACCCCCAACCCCCATCCCACAGTACTTCCCCCCCAAAAAATACAACCAACAATCTGGTAATAATGAAGCAGTATTTGACATGATCTGCAAAATGGATTGACAGCCATAGAGATGGAAAAGTTTGTCTCTCTCTCTCTCTCTCAAAAAAGCCAGAAATCCTCTTGTACAACTGGCACTATGGGGGTTATGAAAATGTATCCAAGTTACTCTGAGTCTTCCGAGGGTTCTCCTTCTCTTTCCAAAATTCCAAATGAGGTCATTTCCAGCACATTATGGTTGGTCCCATAATATACTTCAAATTTAGAATAATTTTCAGCCTGTTCTCGAAGTACTAAAAAAGGACATGGGATGGCTTTGCTTCAAAACATATTTTTCAACACTGGTGTGTCCCTGCTCATGTGTACCAAATTGAGATCATTTTAGGTCCACTGAAAAGGAGCAGAACTCATAGCAGTCCACTTGTGAAGATGGGAATCCTATCCCACCATTTGGCACTGACTGTGCTTCAGTCCAGGACCAGCCCTTGCGTTGCATTTCTAGTCATCCCCCTGCCCTGAAAGTTATTATTTCTTGAAAAAAGAATGACGTTTCCTGCAATTCTGCTCACATAGATTCTATGTCACTGAGTTGTGTGTTTTTCATTCCCCCATCCCAGTTGTACAGCAAGGCTGGGGTTATTCACCACATCATGACATCACACATTTCCATTTCCATGCATTATTGGGGAGACAACAGGGGACTTTATAGGGGTTTGTCCTATTCAGTGCCAGCCTTAGAACAGCCCATTTGGAAGAAAACGATCATGGGAAAAGGGTTGTGTGGGGTAAAGATGAAGGCAGAGTTCAGCACTCCATTCTGGCTGGAAATCACTCTTACAAGACACTTTTGCCAGTGATCCACACTGAAATATATATGGATCTGCCACCATCTTGTTTGTTTGGCCCTTACAAATTCAGCAATCTCCAACTGACTTCAAGTGGCAAGAGTTAAAAAGAACTGTATTGACTAATGCATCTTGCTTTCTGATGTGTCATGAGTCAGAAGAGAATGCAGTTCAGCCAGTTAAAACAAATCCTATTTCTCCTATCTAGGATAAGTTTTCCAGTCCAGCAGCATCAGACAGCCCTGTCGCCAGTGGGCCACTGGGCAATGGCCCAAGCCAGCTAACAGCCAGTCTGCCCATGCTTCCTTCCAACAAGGCAGCGGGTCCTTTAAAACTTCAGCATACTCTTTCAAGTACAGTAGTGGCTCTTTTAATGAGATCCACTCCCCCTTTTCTAATGAGCAAATGGCCTTTTTTTCATCTGCTACTCTAGAACCCAAGCCGCCTTAAAAGGTCCAGAAGTGTAGCAAGGTTTTTATGATACAGTTAAAAATGAGAGGACCGCACGGGGAAGCCATGGTCATAAGGAGAGGATTGTTAAGTAAATCCCAGCCTGTGGCTGTTTTTAATTTATTTTTTGTTTTATGTGCAAAGAGAAACTTGGCCTTGTGAGTCTGGCTAATATCAGAGCCTGGAATTTTGTAGATGTTTAATCAGGGGCCATTTTTCAGGGCAGGGGGCAGGGGGGAATTGGGGGGGATCTGTTCATGTTTGCTTTTTTGTCACTGCGTCTGGATTTCCTTAGCTGACTCCCCCCGCCCCACATTTGCCGAGTAGGAGCCAAGTGCTTGATTTTAACTTACACAAGACAGGAGGTGCTCCCCATAATATCCATACAGTCACTATTTGCAGGCTACCTCTCCCCCCCCCCACCTCTTCAAACAACAGATGCCATCTGCAATTTAAAACCACCCCGTGAATTCAGCATTCGTGCAGATTCCCTGATAGTTTATGACCCATCATAGCCGCATGGAAGGCATTTCATATATTTTGGGGGAGAGTTTTCATCCCTCTGCTGGCATGGCAAGTAAATCCCCAAGTATTTTAGCACGTGCTATTAATATGCAAATAGCGGAGTGAGTACTAGTTTTAATCGACCTCCCAACTACATGGGAGGTGTCGCTGTTGGAGCAAATTAGCTTCCTGTCATCTGCATGCTTTTCATGGCCTCCTGGGATTATATTTTAGATCAGAAACAATAAAAGCATATGCAGTGAGGTTTATTATTATTCTCTCTTCTTTTTTTGCATGCAACTAATTTTTAAACTTTGAAGGAATGTTATGCTAACTTCTTGGTGGAGCTAAATGCTTTGTTTTGCTAAGAAACTTTTCACAGTTTAGTCATTTTCAAGACCTCTCCATCTTCCTCCCTCCCTCCCCCATTCCAGTTCTAATTTCAGACAATGCTGCTTCCCTGTAATCAGTTTAGGTAATAGTATTTGAAAAAGAAATTCTCAAGAAAATCCCTCTGCTGAAATGTGTGTCAATATCTGAAGCTACACAGCTAAACTAAACCTTAAGAGTGAAGCTACAGTTGTGTGACATGGCTGCCCCCATTCATGGGTACAGGACAAAGCACTTTTCTCCCTGGCCCATTTCCAGTACCTGAAGTAAACCTGTCAAAGAGAAAAGAACCGTAGCCAGCTTCTGCTAATGAAGGCCTTCTCACTGGAAAGGCAATCCAGCACTCTTACAAGGGAGGATCAGGAGGAGACAGCAAGAGGCACTGGAGTTTTTACCTCAGCACTGTGCATACAGTTGCTGAATGGAAGGCACCACATGCCATGCCTATACCCATTGATTTCAATGGACTTAAGGTTACTTGATAGTGTATTGGATTTTGACAAGTTTTAAAATATGTGCCAAAATTAGTATTTTTTTTAACCTGGAACCTACTACAGGCTCCATTGACAAATTCAGTTCCAAGTGAAGCATTACACATACTCTGTGCCTAGTCCAACCATTGCTCCATCTAACATTGGCAGCATTTTTCCATAGCAGGGTTCCTCAATATGGTTCCTGTGCACATTATAGTTCCCACCAGTACTTCCCTTGGCACCTGATGAGCTTCTCAGAAAGTGGGCAAGGCCGTTTTAAATCAGGTATTCCATTACATTTGGCTCTGTCTCCTGAAGCTGCCATTCTGGGTTTGGCTGTATCTCCTGTGGCAGCCATTTTGGAGTAGTGTTCACCACCCTCCCTCACAATTCAAAGGCACCCACAGGCTCAAAAAGGTCGGGGACCCCTCAGATCCTTTTTCAGTTAGGGCTGCCAAGTCCCCCCGGGGGTCGGATTTCCCCCCGCTTTGGAGGCCAGATTTCCGCCACCACGGAATCGGGCCCCGGGGGAAACCCCACCCCGGCGTGCATGTCAGCTGGAGGTGACGTGATGATGCCGGGCACACTGGGGGTGGGGCCACAGCCATCTGAGGGGAAAACTCTATGTTTCCCCCTCAGATGGCTGTTTTTTTTGCAAGGAACTGAATCTCAGGCTTTCTGCATGCAAGATATGAATTCTGCTGCTAAGCTTTGGCCCCTGTTCTACTTGCCAGGCATGAAATTACTAGTTTTGGAATGTATTTGAAACTTTGTTCCCAAGGTGTGGAGTGTTTCACCCTGTGGTAGTCTACCACCTGCCCACATGGCTGAGATCAGTACATGATAAGGTGACTTACAGTGAATATGAACATATCTGAGTTCCTGCCTGTGTGTCAATTAGGTGCACGTGAAGTTGTCATCAGGATGACCCTCTGCAGACTACAGTACAATTGTGAGCCAATGCATGGAGAACAACTGTTGCATGAAACCATTTTACATTGCCCTTCAAAACAACAGTCTTCATATTATCATGCAAAGACCATTTCCAGTTAGTTCCAGAAACTGTAACTAGAGTTGCCATTAAGATTGGCCTAAAATAAAATCCAAAGCTAATATGGAGACTCTTTTCAAGTCATTTGAATGTACCGTTATGGTGCATTGGCTCTGGACTGCTTTTGAGACTTTTATGTTCTGGAGCAAAATAGTAAGGCATATAATTGAAACACTACCCAGGTTATATGTACCTGATTATGACACAAGGTGATATCATATGAGGCCTCAATAATACTCCTTATGTCATTGATTATAAATATAAATTCCTTTTTGGTCCTACATTGATTAACTATTTGTATTATTATTGCAATACTGAGCCTAATTGTACTATTTATGTTTGACCCCTGAAGAAAGCCAACTAGGCCAAAGCACATTGGGTCACATTAGGTTTCATTTGTGTACCCTGTACAATTTTATTTTTTACTGAGGCTATAGTTGGGCCTATAACTGTTTTTAGATTATCTTGTAATAAATACATGCATTTTTATAATTTTTGCATTATTTGTTTATGTTTCACATTTATTGTTTTTAGTAATTGGTCCTCAGATTCACTTCTCAGTGAAAAGAGAAGATTTGCATTCATTTAACCTTTCAGGTTCTTAATTCAATTATTTGGGTTACGTTTTTTGTTCCCCTCCTTTCTTTCCTTTCTCACTGGATTTAACCTTCTGCAAAATTCAAGGTGAACTGGGAATCTTATCCTCACATAACATGACTGAGGGATCTGAAGGGCACTTTGTGAAAAGAGAAGATCAACATCTAAGGGGTGCAGCTCGTACATTCTTAAATGTAATATATAGATGTTCATAGTTAGAAGTACAAATGTGGAAAGTTTTAAAAGTAATGTAAATCATGAGGAGAATTATGATGTAAATACATACTCTAGAAGGAGTAGACTGAGAGGCAAAAACAGCCCTGGAAAGGGAGGGGAGGAAAGGAGGAAGAGGGCCCATTCTGACCCTACCCCCCCCCCCATGAAAGCTGGTGAGGTGCAGTGGATAGTGCTGGACTAGGATCCCAGAAGACCCGGGTTCAAATCCCCACCTCTGCCATGGAAGCTCACTGGATGAACTTGGGTCCATCGCAAACTCTCAGGCTGGCCTACACTTTGGGAGTGCTGACAGAGTTCAGAAAATAACCCAATCTATGCTTTGGAGTTTGCTTTCAATGAATTTACTGCAACAGGATTTTGCAAGAGACAATAACTGACTGCAGGCCACTAATGAAACAGAAAGGCCTTCAAAGCACAAGCACGAACACAGGCTAATGCACAGCAGAGAGAGAAACAACAAGAGGTAGGCTGAACTGCAAGAGAAAACATTCAATATACTCTGAAGACTAGAGAATGCACCACAGCTTCCCTTAGGCTACAAGCGGACTAAACTATTATTTCAGCAGTATTTACATTAACTAGACTCTTAGCAGGCTATCACTTCTCCAACAGGGAGAACACTTCATGGACACTGAGAAATTTCTATCAAGGATGGTGGAGTATGCAGTCTTTCATCCAGCCCCAGAGTCAAATCCTGCAAAGTGATTTCTGGTATCAATTCAAGGTGTTCGCATTTGAACAAACCTAGAATATCTTAGACTTGTCTCTTTCTTTGCTGAGCTGTTGAGATTATCTGATGAGGCCGTACAGAAAGCACCTCAATTAGAGCTCAATTTGATATTCCCAAGGAGCAGGGCCTTTTCTATTGTAGCACCTTTCCTGTGGAGTTCTCTTCCCAAAATGACCTCAAGGCTCTTTCTTAGGTAATTTGCAGATAACTGGTGAAAACCTTGTTCCACAGAACTTTTGAGTCCATGGCAAGCAATTAATCGAACTAACAACTGCATACACCTTGAATCATATTATTTGACATAGGTGATGGGGTTTAGCAGTTGTGCCCCTGCCTTGTATGCAGAAGGTTCCATGTTCCATCCCTGCCATCTCCAGTTAAAGGTATCTGGGTAGTCAGTGACGTGAGAGATCTTTTCCTGAGACCTTGACGAGCCACTACCAGTCAGAGTAAACAGTACTGACCTTGACAAGCCAATGGTCTGACTCAGTGTGAGGCAAATTCCTACACGTTTAAGTTCAAATCCCCATTCACCCATCAAGAATACCGGGCAACCCATCTGTTTCAGCCTAACCTACCTCACAGAGTTCTTATGAGGACAACATGGAAGATGGAATTAAAAAGGTGAATATATATGAGTGGTCCCTTATAGTGGCCACTCAAGAAGAAATTTGCCTCTCCTTTCCCATCCTACTGGCACAGTTCTGACTCCCTCCCCCCTTCCGCCTAAGCTTCTATTGTTACTCTACTGCTACAGCTGCCATTTTAATTTTCTAAAAGAGGAGCAAGCGTCCATATTATCTCGTGATAATCATTTGCAGAAAGTAATGTACTAAATCAGTTGGCGCCTTGGCCAGTTACAATAAAAAAATGGCAGCCCCACAATTTTCAGATGACATTGCTATGGCAGGCTAGTCATAATATGCTTGAGTTACTACCATAAGCAATGGATTTAGAGTATTATGAAAATATATGCTTTCTTAAGTGCTGTGAATTATACCAAATAATTCTGAACATCTCTTTTACTAGGCTAATGAATCAGAGACGGCGCTTAGTCGTATTATCTGCAATCAGCATGGAGAAAATGCATTTGGAAATTCATATTTCCTGGACAAATAGTGCATATTCTCTAATTAAGTAGAGTCTGATTATATAATGGAATATATGAATGAAATAATAAAGGTACACAGCTTCCATGAGGGAAAATATACATGGGAAGGGGCTGGGGTAGAGTCCAACATTTTTAAGAAACACCTTGGAATAGCCATAAATTTGGATTAACATTATTACTTGCAGTCAAAGGCAAAGCTGGAAGCAATGCAGCACAGAGAAGAGCAAGCTTCTCTTGCTTGGGGACCCAACTTCTCCCCACATACACATACCTGTTGTCTGCACAAGTAAGCAGAGTTCTTGGTTTGCCCCACAATAAGAATGATAGGAGTGTGGGAAATAAGAGTGAGGGAAGGGCTGAGTTATTCAGCTTGGGGACCTGATAACTTTGGCATGCTATTGCCACATTGTTGTGCTGATCCGCTCTTTCTGGTGCTCCCTCAACACCTCAGTTTACCATCTCTTTTTGCTGCCATTATGTGTCCTTAATGGTTGCTGCCCACAATAGCCACTGCCCCAGTTCTTCACCTGTGTTCTCCTAAATTTGCCTTTTTGGGTGATGGACTATTGCTTTGGCACCATTTCCTTGTTTAACATCTTTCTTCTCATCCTAGTGACAGGAAGTTATTGTGTAGCCAATGAGATTTGGCTTCATGTCGTCACTGCATGGTGAGAATTTGGATGACATTTCACCTCCCGCATCCAAGATCTCCATCATGTCACATGAATATTTGGCACAGAATTTCTTCTTTCCACTATTTATTACAATTACCTACCATCCACCAGCAACCACTTAGAAAAATACTACTTTACTGAACAAGTAATTAAATTGTGGACTTCTCTTACAGTGAAAGGAGTGATGACCATGAGCTCAGATGACTTTAAAAAGGGGTTAAATAGATTAATAGAGGACAGGTCCATCAATGGCTACTAGCTATGGTGCATAAAGGGAACCTCTGAACCCCAGTATTGGAGGCAACATCAAGGGAAGGTCTTGGCCTCTGTGCCCCATTTGCTGGCTTTCCAGGGCAACTGGCCAGCCACTTTGTGAAACAGGATGCTGGACTAGATGGACTCTTATATTCTTATGTTCTAACTTGAGCTAGGCTTCAGCAGTTTGAAAAGCAGAGATCAGATCAGCATTGCAAGCTTCAGAACACTTCCCTAGGAGTAAGCCCCACTGAACAGACCTAAGTAGGATTCTGAGTAGACATACCTAGCTATGCTCTCCAAGACAGTGATTCATTTTTTCTTCCCATTGTTCTGTCTGGAAAGCAACAATCACAAATACAGAGCTGTATAAACATGCACAGTTGCCGAAAATGTGGCAGTGTTTTGCACTGTGTTTTGATTTCCCCACTTCTCCACATGCAGCCAGCTGGGTGACCTTGGGTCCATCACAGTTCTCTCAGAGCTCTCTCAGCCCTACTGACCTCACAGGGTATTTCTTGTGGGAAGAGGAAAGGAAGGTGATTGTAAGCCGGTCTGAGACTCCTTTGGGTAGTGCAGGGTGGGGTATAAACCAATTCCTGCTCCTCCTGTGAGATTTCTTAAAACAAGGCCACATATGAAAAGTCCTTGGAGCCAGTGAACTTCTTTTATGTCCTGTTGTTATGTTCCATGAAACTGCCATAAGCATGTACTTACTTCTCACTGACATCAGAATTCTGAAAAGCTTCACTTTGGCTGGATTGTACCCAAGTTTGCTAAATCAGAAAATTGTCACAGCACTTATAGGGACACCTCACTCATATTTGTCATATACATTGTCATAGCATCTGTTGGAGTTTGGTAAAAAAACAAAACAAAAAGGTGTGATCCAGCCAAACCTAAGGATACTGACAGCCTGATCTATGTATAGTTGGTACCTTGGAATTTCAGTCTTCAGTACTGAATTCCATGTTGCCTTCATTCAAAGGACAAGCATAGTCTTTATTCCAAGCTCAACTGTCTCCCAGTAAACTCAGTAGGGCTTGAAGGGCCTAACTCTGGCTGGATCATGCCCTGATGTGTAAATCCTACACAAGAGATGCAGAAAAAGAATAGGCCAGGTTACACTGAATTGCCGACACACAGCATGTAAAGCAGGAGGGCTCATATGCTGAAACTATGCTAATTTAAGTACGGTGGTAACTGTGCCGAACTACTGTGAAACAATTCAGACAGTCAGCAAACAGGGCTAATTGCTAGTG